>NW_024061289.1:72500-110000 GCF_016432855.1 Salvelinus namaycush
TTGGATGGATGGATGTTGGATGGAGGGATGGATGGATGGATGTTGGATGGATGTTGGATGGATGGATGTTGGATGGACGGATGGATGGATGTTGGATGGATGGATGTTGGATGGAGGGATGGATGGATGGATGTTGGATGGAGGGATGGATGGATGGATGTTGGATGGATGGATGTTGGATGGATGGATGGATGGATGGATGTTGGATGGATGTTGGATGGATGGATGTTGGATGGATGGATGGATGGATGGATGTTGGATGGATGGATGTTGGATGGAGGGATGGATGGATGGATGTTGGATGGATGTTGGATGGATGGATGTTGGATGGAGGGATGGATGGATGGATGTTGGATGGACGGATGGATGGATGTTGGATGGATGGATGATGAATGGATGGATGGATGCAGAGTTCAGCAGTTGCAAATTTGGTGAGTTCCGCAGTCTGTCTGAGTCAGTAACTCATCAGTCTGTCTATAAATCTGTAACTCATCAGTCTGTCTATAAATCAGTAACTCATCAGTCTGTCTATAAATCTGTAACTCGTCAGTCTGTCTATAAATCTGTAACTCATCAGTCTGTCTATAAATCTGTAACTCATCAGTCTGTCTATAAATCAGTAACTCGTCAGTCTGTCTATGAATCAGTAACTCACCAGTCTGTCTATGAATCAGTAACTCACCAGTCTGTCTATGAATCAGTAACTCACCAGTCAGTCTATGAATCAGTAACTCACCAGTCTGTCTATGAATCAGTAGCTCAGCAGTCTGTCTATGAATCAGTAACTCACCAGTCAGTCTATGAATCAGTAACTCACCAGTCAGTCTATGAATCAGTAACTCACCAGTCTGTCTATGAATAAGTAGCTCAGCAGTCTGTCTATGAATCAGTAACTCACCAGTCTGTCTATGAATCAGTAACTCACCGGTCAGTCTATGAATCAGTAACTCACCACCAATGCATTCCAATTGTGGTAATGCACCTGGTGTCTGTATATGCATTTAAAGCATTTGAAAATGACTGAATGCACTTCATTGCCAAGGACAGTGATTATTTGAGTTGCCATGGAAACAGACTTAGATGATGTGAGATTTGGACAGCTGGGCATCTGTTGAGTGGTTAAATGGGAGTCCACCAAAACCCCACATCCATTTGCACCTTGAAGTCAACCCAGGTTGGTCTGGCCTTTCTGGCCTAGCTCAAATTGCATTTCCACTGCCTCCAGAAATTATAAATAATGTCATGCTACTAGGTAGCCATTATGTGACTGCAGCTGGCATTGCTAATGTAGCTAGCTAGCAAGATGTTGAGGAATTTAATTCACCCTGACCATGCTATAACTAACGTTACCCCACACTCCTGCCAGTGCCAGCCTGACTCAGAGCTATGTACTTAGCTTGCTGATGTTAGCTAGCTAGCTAAACGGTTAGAATCGTCGCTAGCATAACAGGCTAGCTAGCTTAATTCATACCTTGCTTGCGACGGCATTGCCTGTTAGTTAGCTAGCTAACCAAGCAAACCAGGCGACAGGATTGATATGATTTAGCTAGCCGCTAGCTAGCTATTAATATTACCCGACCAGGTAAAATTCCTGCTAGCTCCACCTCTTTCAGTTCTCTGTACCTCTCACCTCCTCCTCTCCCTTCCTCCTCTCCCCTCCTCCTCTCACCTCCTCCTCTTTCAGTTCTCTGTACCTCTCCCCTCCTCCTCTCCCCTCCTCCTCTCCCCTCCTCCTCTTTCAGTTATCTGTACCTCTCACCTCCTCCTCTCACCTCCTCCTCTCCCCTCCTTCTCTTTTAGTTCTCTGTACCTCTCACCTCCTCCTCTCCAATCCTCCTCTTTCAGTTCTCTGTACCTCTCACCCCCTCCTCTCCCCTCCTCCTCTCCCCTCCTCCTCTTTCAGTTCTCTGTACCTCTCACCTCCTCCTCTCACCTCCTCCTCTCCCCTCCTTCTCTTTCAGTTCTCTGTACCTCTCACCTCCTCCTCTCCAATCCTCCTCTTTCAGTTCTCTGTACCTCTCACCCCCTCCTCTCCCCTCCTCCTCTTTCAGTTCTCTGTACCTCTCACCTCCTCCTCTCCCTTCCTACTCTCCCCTCCTCCTCTTTCAGTTCTCTGTACCTCTCACCCCCTCCTCTCCCCTCCTCCTCTCCCCTCCACCTCTTTCAGTTCTCTGTACCTCTCACCTCCTCCTCTCACCTCCTCCTCTCCCCTCCTCCTCTTTCAGTCCTCTGGACCTCTCACCTCCTCTCACCTCCTCCTCTCCCCTCCTCCTCTTTCAGTCCTCTGTACCTCTCACCTCCTCCCCTCACTTCCTCCTCTCCCCTCCTCCTCTTTCAGTCCTCTGTACCTCTCACCTCCTCCCCTCACCTCCTCCTCTCCCCTCCTCCTCTTTCAGTCCTCTGTACCTCTCACCTCCTCCTCTCACCTCCTCCTCTCCCCTCCTCCTCTTTCAGTCCTCTGTACCTCTCACCTCCTCCCCTCACCTCCTCCTCTCCCCTCCTCCTCTTTCAGTTCTCTGTACCTCTCCCCTCCTCCTCTCCCCTCCTCCTCTTTCAGTCCTCTGGACCTCTCACCTCTCACCTCCTCTCCCCTCCTCCTCTTTCAGTCCTCTGGACCTCTCACCTCTTCTCCCCTACTCCTCTTTCAGTCCTCTGGACCTCTCCCTCCTCCTCTCTCTGTTGGTTTTCTCCTCCTTCACTCCCCCTCTCATCTCCTCCTTCACTCCCCCTCTTATCTCCTCCTTCACGCCCCCTCTCCTCACCAGGGGGTTCAGCTGGCCCTTGGCTCTCATGCAGAAAAACAACCCTTTGTAACAGTTGGCCCGATGCTCACACGCAAGCACGCACACACGCACACACGCACACGCACACACGCACACGCACAGTTTGTGTCCTCCCTCTCAGCCAATTAGCAATGGAGAAAGCCAGAACCGCAGTGAGGTACTTATCGACCGTACCGCAGAACAACCGTAAATCGACTGGATGTCTAAGCGCTAACCGGTCTCTCTTTGACAGTCTGTAAGGCCTCACACACATTCTACAGGGTTACAGCCTTACTGATATATTAATATAGTTGATTCTGACATAAGCAAAGCCTTTCTCCCTCCACCCCTCACCCTCCTACCTCACCCTTCAGCCCTTTCATACTGTACCTCCACATCTCTCCCTCACTTTCCTACCTCACTCTTCTCTATGCATTCTGTACAGTAGATGCAAATCTCTTTCAGTATCTCTCTCTCTCCTCTTGCACCCCCATTCTCTCCTTTATTATCTCCCTCCCTCCCCCTCTCTCGCGCCTCCCAAGCAGTGGGATGACTCGTTGACATGTACTATAGACAGAGATCAGGTTAATTGTATCACTTTCCATTTCCGACAGAGAGCAGAAGCACGACTGTACAGTGCATTCAGAAAGTATTCAGACCCCTTGACTTTTTACACATATGTGAGTCGTTTCAGGAAACCACGCGTATGTCATGCATCACTGCTTCACATGAGAGCCATTTGAATGTCACCTTTAAAAAATATATCTAAATGTGTTTTTAGGCAGAAATGCCTTCTGGAACATGTGGACTTTCATGTGTCTTAATAACTTCTCTTGGGTAGGGGGCAGCATTCGGAATTTTGGATGAAAAGCATGCCCCCCAAAAATAGATTTGGATAGAAAACACTCTGAAGTTTCTAAAACTGTTTGAATCATGTCTGTGAGTATAACATAACTTATTTAGCAGGCGAAACCCCGAGGACAAACCATTCAGATTTTTTTTTTTTGAGGTCACTCTCTTTTCAATGAATTTTCATTGGGAATCCAGATTTCTAAGGGACCTTCTTGCAGTTCCTACCGCTTCCACTGGATGTCAACAGTCTTTAGAAATTGGTTGAGGTTATTCCTTTGTGTAATGAAGAAGTACGGCCATCTTGAAGGAGGGTCACTCGAAGTGTCCTGTTTGTTAGAAGTGCATGACCAGAAAGATAGCTACAGTTGGTTTTAATCCTGTATTGAACACAGATCATCCCGTCTTCAATTTTATCGATTATTTACGTTAAAAAATACCTAAAGTTGTATTACAAAAGTAGTTTGAAATTTTTTGGCAAAGTTTACAGGTAATCTTTGAGATATTTTGTAGTCACGTTTCACAATTTGGAACCGGTGTTTTTCTGGATCAAACGCGCCAAATAAATTGACATTTTGAATATATATGGACGGAATTAATCGAACAAAAGGACAATTTGTGATGTTTATGGGACATATTGGAGTGCCGACAACAGAAGCTCATCAAAGGTAAGGCTTGAATTATATTTTTATTTCTGCGTTTTGTGTCGCGCCTGCAGGGTTGAAATATGCTTCTCTCTCTTTATTTACAATGGTGAAATACTCAGATAATAGCATCGTTTGCTTTCGCCGAAAAGCCTATTTGAATTCTGACATGTTGGCTGGATTCACAACCAGTGTAGCTTTAATTTGGTAACTTTCATGTGTGATTTAATGAAAGTTTGATTTTTATAGTAATTTTTATAGTAATTAATTTGAATTTGGCACTCTGCATTTTCTCTGGCTTTTTGCCAAGTGAGAGAGTAGCGTCCCGCCTAAACTCAGATTTTTGGATATAAATATGAACTTTACCGAACAAAACATACATGTATTGTGTAACATGAAGTCCTATGAGTGTGATCTGATGAAGATCATCAAAGGTTAGTGATTAATTTTATCTCTATTTCTGCTTTTTGTTACTCCTCTCTTTGGCTGGAAAATGTCTTTTTCTGTGACATGGCTCTAACCTAACATAATCGTTTGGTGTGCTTTCGTCGTAAAACCTTTTTGAAATCGGACACTTTGGCTGGATTTACAACAAGTGTATCTTTAAAATGGTGTAAAATACTTGTATGTTTGAGGAATTTAAATTATTGGATTTCTGTTGTTTTGAATTTGGCGCCCTGCAGTTTCACTGGCTGTTGACGAGGTGGGACGCTACCGTCCCACATACCCTAGTGAGGTTAATAACAAACGTGTATGCCATCTGTAAATACGAATAAAATGGTTAAATTACGAGCCTAGTTGGTTAAGCAAGAGAAAAAGTCAGCAACCTTCCCACTAGCCATGATTAGCTGAGATAATGAGTGGGCTGGACATGCTGAGAGATGAGTTCGGATTGGTCTGCCATGTTGCACGCTTCTGTCTATTTGAGCTGGTCAGTATGTCTAGGTAATCCTGTCTAATGCTGATTTAAAAATATATATTTTGCATAGTAGAACTGCATAAGGGCTGCTCTACACTTCCTGGGGGACCGAGTTTTGAAATCAGTGGAATTGGAGTATGATAACACCTATCTCCAGATTACATCTTCAAACTAAGGGCAAGCATGGCATCTGTGACAGAGAGTGAGAAGCGCCTATCTAGATAGATAGTCTAGCTAGCTACATTTTTATACATGACATGTTTCTAATTTTGTCAGAAAATAGTTTGATTTCAAGTTAAAGTGTACTATTAGCTAGGTAGCTAACGTTAGCTGGCTGGCTTGCTAGCTATCATTATGTTTATGATCTCTGTAGTAATATTATTTGTATCTCAGAGCAGTTTGTTTTGCCAGTTACAGCCTAATGTTTGCTAGCTAACATTGAACCTGGTTGTTTAGCTACCTGCAGATTCATGCAGGGTAGTAATGTCATGAGTTGGGATTATGGTTAATTGTTTAGCTAGCTAGCTAGCTACATGCCTTAACTTCTTTGTGCTAGGGGGCAGTATTCGGAAGTTCAGATGACTGACGTGCCCAAAGTAATCTGCCTGTTACTCAGGCCCAGAAGCTAGGATATGCATATAATTGGTAGCGTTGGATAGAAAACACTCTGAAGTATCTAAAACTGTTACAATTATGTCTGTGAGTATAACAGAACTGGTATGGCAGGCAAAAACCAGAGGAGAATCCATCCGTAAATATATTTTTTTGAGGTCACAGGCCATTTCAATGCCAGTCTATTGGATATTCAAAATAAATCCTCCCAGATTGCAGTTCCTATGGCTTCCACTAGATATCAACAGTCTTTAGAAAGGGTTTCAGGCGCTTTTTTTTAACAAGTAGTTGTAGTTTTTCAAGGTGTCCCTCATTAGGACTCTAGTCTTGTGGCTTGCGTGAATGACGGCGGGCACTTCATTATTTATTTCCTGATTTGAACATACTACATTCTGTCTTAAATTTTAGCGTTTATTTACATATTAGGGTACCTGAGGATTGATTAGAAACATTGTTTGACTTGTTTGGACGAAGTTTACTGGTAACTTTTGGGATTCCTTTGTCTGCATGCTGAACGAGTGGAACAGTGGATTACTGAATCAAAAGCGCCAACTAAACTGACTTTTTTGGGATATAAAGAAGGACTTTATCGAACAAAATGACCATTTGTTGTGTCGGAAGATCATCAAAGGTAAGTGATTTATTTTATCTCTATTTCTGATTTTTGTGACGCCTCTGCTGGTTTGAAAAATGTATTTAATGCTGGTGTATGCGGGGCGCTGTCCTCAGATAATCGCATGGTATGCTTTCGCCGTAAAGCCTTTTTGAAATCTGACAACGCAGTTGGATTAACAAGAAGTTAAGCTTTTAACCTCTAACGAGTCACAAACCTGGATCCGGGATCCTCCCCATCAAAAAAGCTGACTAGCATAGCCTAGCCTAAAGCCACAGGGATATCATATAATAAAATGTTCATGAAATCACAAGTCCAAGACACCAGATGAAAGATACACATCTTGTGAATCCAGCCATCATTTCTGATTTTTAAAATGTTTTACAGGGAAGACACAATATGTATTTCTATTAGCTAACCACCATAGCAAAAGACACAACTTTTTTTTCTCCACCATTTTTTTCCTGCATAGGTAGCTATCACAAATTCGACCAAATAAAGATATAAATAGTCACTAACCAAGAAACAACTTCATCAGATGACAGTCTGATAACATATTTATTGTATAGCATATGTTTTGTTCGAAAAATGTGCATATTTCAGGTATAAATCATAGTTTTACATTGCAGCCACCATCACAACTCTCACCAAAGCAACTAGAATAACTACAGAGACCAACGTGAATTACCTAAATACTCATCATAAAACATTTATGAAAAATACACAGCGTACAGCAAATGAAAGACAAAGATCTTGTGAATCCAGCCAATATTTCAGATTCTTTAAGTGTTTTACAGCGAAAACACAATTTAGCATTATATTAGCTTACTACAATAGCCAACCACACAGCAGCATTGATTCATGCACGTTAGCGATAGCGAATAAACCAGCAAAAGATATTAATTTTTTCACTAACCTTCTCAAAACTTCATCAGATGACAGTCCTATAACATCATATTACACAATACATATATTGTTTGTTCGAAAATGTGCATATTTAGTGGCACAAATCGTGGTTATACAATGAGAAAAGTAGCCAAGCTGCCAACAAAATGTCGGGAGAAATCTTGGGAGAGGCACCTAATCTAATCAATAACTAATCATAAACTTGACTAAAAAATACAGGTTGGACAGCAAATGAAAGATACATTAGTTCTTAATGCAACCGCTGTGTTAGATTTTTAAAATTAACGTTACTACGACATACAGCGTGCGCTAAAGCGAGACCGCACCGAAATTAATGGCGGAATAATAGTTTTACATTTTTCAACAGAACAACGAATTAACATCATAAATAGTTCTTACTTTTTGATGAGCTTCCATCAGAATCTTGTGCAAGTGGTCCTTTGTCCAGAATCATCGTTGCTCGGTTGTAGATTGCCGTCTTCAACTTAGGAATTAGCAGCAAACATTAGCCATGTGGCCCAGACGTGTCCAACTCTTCATAACGCAGCACAAAGAAATATCCGAAAATCGCAATATACTGATATAAACTGATATAACTCGGTTTAAAATAACTACATTATGATGTCTTTAACACCTATATCGAATAAAATCAGAGCCGGATATATCTAAGGCCTATAACGAGAGCTTTTCAGAATGCCATCCTGAGGTCCTCCTTTGCGCCATGACGAACGTTGAAAAGAGTGCACCCCCGGTTCCATGAGCCTTTATATGGCCTCAGATCTGCCTAGCAACACCATTCCAATTCTCACTGCTTACTGACATCTAGGGGAAATCGTATGCAGTGCATGTCGACTCATAGATAACATGCAATTTAATAAACTGACCCTGGAACAGAGCATCGATTTCAGATTTCTCACTTCCTGACAGGAAGTTAGCTGCAACTTGAGTTCTGTTTTACTCACAGATATAATTCAAACGGTTTTAGAAACTAGAGAGTGTTTTCTATCCAATAGTAATAATAATATGCATATTGTACGAGCAAGAATTGAGTACGAGGCAGTTTAATTTGGGAACGAATTTTTACAAAGTCGAAATGGCGCCCCCCTATTTTAAACGATGTAAGACACGATGTATTTTTATGAATGTTTAATATTACGATTTCTGAATTTTGAATTTTGCGCTCTGCAATTTCACCGGATGTTGTCGTGGTGGGACGCCTAGCCCAAAGTTAACAAATAACTCCACTATGCAAGTAACCATTTCAATAGAATGTTTATGATGTCACTGTGAAAACTGTAGATAGACGTAGCTGGTAAATTCGCTCTGGCTATCTACTCCAATTTCAGAGCACTCTCGTCTGAGTGTGCAAGAGCACAGAATAACTGACGAATTTACGAATGCTCAACACCCATTGAATATGGCCGGTGTCAGTAAATGTTGGCAAAACGTGTAAATTGTTGTCAGCAGCACAGTTGCCGTCACCAACGCTCTGGATAGCATAAAAACTGCCTAACCAGATCTGATAGGGCGATTGAAATGGTCAGTGAGCTGTTCTCTCATTTGTGTCTGAAAGTAGCTAGCAAGCTAGCCAAAGTTAACCAGTTAGCTTGGGTGCTTGACTGCTGTTTTTAGGACAGAACACTTGGATCAACCCTTAAAGAGATGGGTGGGGCTAAAGCTTAAGAGGGTGTGAACGATGCTGAATGGGTGTAGACAAAGGAGGGCTCTCCAGTAGTAGTACCAAAACATTCAAAGGCCATTTTCTCAAAAGGGATGTTACAAGTTTATCAACATTCATAGTATAATCATTTTCCATTGTTCCTCAACTGTAGTGTATGACATACTATTTTCTAGCTCCGAGTCTCTACTTTTATCCAATGTAAAAAACACAATTTCAAATTTTGCTACATAAGACTGATTTGAGCCGGTAGGTTCCATTTTATTCTAAAATTGATTAAATAATTTTTTCCCCTCAACAATCTAGACACAATACCCCATAACGACAAAGAAAAAACTGTTTTTTAGAGATTTTTGATAGTTAAAAAAAACAAAAATATCACATTTACATAAGTATTCAGACCCTTGACTCAGTACTTTGTTGAAGCACCTTTGGCAGCAATTACAGCCTTGAGTCTTCTTGGGTATGACACTACATGCTTGGCACACCTGTATTTGGGAAGTTTCTCCCATTCTTCTCTGCAGATTCTCTCATGCTCTGTCAGGTTGGATGGGGAGCACCGCTGCATAGCTATTTTCAGGTCTCTCCAGAGATGGTCAATTGGGTTTGAGTCCGGGCTCAGGCTGGGCTACTCAAGGACATTCAGAGACTTGTCCGGAAGCCACTCCTGCCTTGGCTGTGTAGGGTTGTTGTCCTGTTGGAAGGTGAACCTTCACCCCAGTCTGAGGTCCTGAGCGCTTTGGAGCAAGTTTTCGTCAAGGATCTCTCTGTACTTTGCTCTGTTCATCTTTCCCTCGATCCCGACTAGTCTCCCAGTCCCTGCTGCTGAAAAACATCCCCACAGCCTGATGCTGCCAACACCATGCTTCACCGTTGGGATGGTGCCTGGTTTCCTCCAGACGTGACAATTGGCATTTAGGCCACAGAGTTCAATCTTGGTTTCATAGACCAGATAATCTTGTTTCTCATGGTCTGAGTCCTTTAGGTGCCTTTTGGCAAAGTCCAAGGGGACTGTCATGTGGCTTTTACAGAGGAGTGGCTTCTGTCTTGCCACTCTACCATAAAGGCCTGATTGCTGGAATGCTGCAGAAATGGTTGTCCTTCTGGAAGGTTCTCCCATCTCCACTGAGGAACTCTGGAGCTCTGTCAGAATGACCATCGGGTTCTTGGTCAGCTCTCGAGAGTTTTGATGGTTCCAAACATCTTCCAATTAAGAATGATGGAGGCCACTGTGTTCTTGGGGACCTTCAATCCTGTCTTGGTGACAATTGCTTCGACCTCATGGTTTATTTTTTGCTCTGACATGCACTGTCAACTGTGAGACCTTATATACTCTAGACGGGTGTGTGCCTTTCCAAATCATGTCCAATCAATTGAATTTACCACAGGTGGACTCCAATCAAGTTGTAGAAAGATCTCAAGGATGATCTATGGAAACAGGATGCACCTGAGCTCAATTTCAAGTCTCATATCACATGATCTAAATACATGTAAATAAGGTATTTCTGTTTTCGATTTGTCATTCCGGGGTATTGTGTGTCTATTGATGAGGAACATTTTTTATTTAATCCATTTTAGAATAAGGCTGTAACGTAATAAAATGTGGAAAAAGTCAAGGGCTATGAATACTTTCCAAATGCACTGTATGTGAATGTACAGGACTCAAGCATTCAAAGTTTTACCCATTCCTTTACTCCACAGAAACCAAACAACCACAGTTGTCTCTGGCGCATATTGTGGAAATTACAAGATTATGTTCTAATACTTTTATTGCATCAAATTGTTGTTTTATGTAACAGAATAGAGGGTTCTTAGGACTAGACGTCCCGTCAGCGGGACACCTGTCCACAACATCCGGTGAAATTGGAGGGTGCGCAATTCAAATAAATAATCGTAATATTATACATATGAACATACAAGTATCTTATATCGGTTAAAAGCTTAAATTCTTGTTAATCTTACTGCATTGTCCAATTTACAATAGGCTTTACAGCGAAAACATACTATGCGATTTTTTGAGGACGGCGCCCCACATGAACATATTTTTCAACCAGCACAGGCTTCATAAAATCACAAATAGCGATTAAATAAGCACTTACTTTTTGAAAATCTTCCTCTGTTTGCAATCCCAAGGTTCCCAACTACAACATGCATTGTCGTTTTGTTAGATAAAATCCTTCTTTATATCCCAAAAAGTCTGTTTAGTTGGCGCCATCGATTTGAGTAATCCACTCGTTCAACATGCACACAAAGGAATCCAAAAAGCTACCGCTGAACTGTGTTAAAACAAGTCAAACTACGTTTCTAGTCAATCCTCAGGGACCCTAACATGTTTGTTCAATAGAAAAGTCAAATTAGCAAGTGCGTGTCCTCTTCGTCTCGTGCCCACAGACTGATTTCCAACTGTGACTCTCAGTACCAAAACTCAAAATTCTTCCTCGTTTTGGAAGAAACAAGCCTGAAACCTTGAACAAAGACTGTTGACATCTGGTGGAAGCCATAGTAATTGCAATTTGGGAGCTGGAATTTCATTGGACCCATAGCTTTCCATTGAAAGAGCATGGGATCTCAAAAAATAATAATTATGTTTGGTTTTTCTTTGGATTTCCTCCTACCATATCAATTGTGTTATAGTCTCATGCATCATCTTAACATTTCTACAAACTTCAAAGTGTTTTCTATTCAATGGTACCAATTATATGCATATCCTGGCTTCTGGGCCTGAGTAACAGGCAGTTTACTTTGGGCACGTCAGTCAGGCGGAAATTCTGAAAAAAGGACCCTAGCCCTAAGTTACTCTCTATTGTGTCTGTGTGAACTGAAAGTGGGCCTCTGGGAGATAACACTGACAGGAGATTTACGATGTCTTTGTGGGTACTGCATTGTAGAGCATGAGTTAATGTTTCTGTACTGGGATACCAAGGGGAGAGGGCTCCAGTATGGAGTTGGGGGACCAGACCCTGGCCTCTACACAATGAGAACTGTTTTTACAGCAGATACTGTCTGCTGTGAATTATAAGTCTCTTTCATACAAATCTTAACCTTGTGACCCATTCCATACATCTGTTGTGTGTCATGTAGACTGAAGGAGGATGGACTTTGCTATAAAATGCTGTGGCTCAAACCAGCTGGTTGAGTTCTCAGTGATCACCTCCAGGGGTGATGACCGACCAGCTGGTTGAGATCTCAGTGATCACCTCCAGGGGTGATGACCGACCAGCTGGTTGAGTTCTCAGTGATCACCTCCAGGGGTGGTTACCGACCAGCTGGTTGAGTTCTCAGTGATCACCTCCAGGGGTGATGACCGACCAGCTGGTTGAGTTCTCAGTGATCACCTCCAGGGGTGGTTACCGACCAGCTGGTTGAGATCTCAGTGATCACCTCCAGGGGTGGTTACCGACCAGCTGGTTGAGTTCTCAGTGATCACCTCCAGGGGTGATGACCGACCAGCTGGTTGAGATCTCAGTGATCACCTCCAGGGGTGATGACCGACCAGCTGGTTGAGTTCTCAGTGATCACCTCCAGGGGTGGTTACCGACCAGCTGGTTGAGTTCTCAGTGATCACCTCCAGGGGTGATTACCGACCAGCTGGTTGAGTTCTCAGTGATCACCTCCAGGGGTGGTTACCGACCAGCTGGTTGAGTTCTCAGTGATCACCTCCAGGGGTGGTTACCGACCAGCTGGTTGAGTTCTCAGTGATCACCTCCAGGGGTGGTTACCGACCAGCTGGTTGAGTTCTCAGTGATCACCTCCAGCAGTGGTTACCGACCAGCTCCATTACTGCAGTAATTAAATAATAAAGATTGATTGTTTTGAATAAATCTAAAAGTCTCTCCTTTTGATTACAATAATTCCACCCCACGCTCGATTCCTTGTTGATTCTTTCCCTTAAGTTTACCAACTGCTCCCGGAATTGATCCATATCGATCAACCTATTCAATCCAATGAACTTATTTAATTAATTTCCCACCATGGTGACGCCTGCTCAGCCCTGATGTGTAAATCGCTCAAATCAATCAATAGGATTGATCTCTGTCGCCAGTCAGATCTGGATGTGCTGTTAACAAAGAAAAGGCCAATGGCAGTCCTTTAGCGTCTGGATTAATGAACAATCCAGGAACTTAATTAGACATACAAGAGACGTGAATGCAGTACACTTGCGCCGATCTCGTCAATAGCACCTGGTCATTTCCATGTAAAAGGACCCATGAGCACCAACATATGAACTTCATAGCAACATGTCAAATTGGATGTGAAATGAAAGCTGAGAGTCCATATTTCTGAGAAATTAAGGTGTATATATACATTTTTCAACCATTTTCCATCCTAAAAATTAGGTTAAATGAGTTTAAACAGATGGAAAAGGGTTCTTGGAAAACATCTAGCAGAAAAAGTCTGAACGGTATAAGAAATATATCAAAACACACCTTCTCTAAGTTTAAGAAATATTGCCTTGTGCCTTTAAAATTCCCTGAACAAAAACATCTTTAAGATATATTTCTAATTTCTCTCCCTCATGACGGAGGCAACTAAAGCTCACAGAAGTAACAAGTAAAGGTAGACCTAACAATTAGTTATACTGTTTTTACTGATATACATTTTGTTTATGAATGATTACGTGATTAAAACTCGAATTGCTGTTACCAAATCGGTAATGGAATTTCTGAACAATCTGAAACAGAATTTCTGCAATTGAATTGGCTACAATGGTAAATCATAGTAGTCACAAACCACATTTGGGTTCACAAGTTTGGACAGCACAGTAGAGTACACTAAAGAAAAATTGAGTAGAGTACAGTACAATAGACTGTAGAGCACAAACTCTATTGTTCTGCACTGAACTCTACTGTACTCTACTGTACTTTACTGAACTCTACTGTATTGTTCTGAGCTGTTCTGTACTTTACAGTGCTCTACTGTACTCTACTATACTTTACTGTACTTTACTGTACTCTACTGTACTTTACTGAACTCTACTGTACTTTACTGAACTCTACTGTATTGTTCTGAGCTGTTCTGTACTTTACAGTGCTCTACTGTACTTTACGGAACTCTACTGTACTCTACTGAACTCTACTGTATTGTCCTGAGCTGTACTCCACTGTACTCTACTGAACTCTACAGAACTCTACTGTATTCTACTGTACTTTACTACAGTACTCTACTGTATTCTACTGTACTTTACTACAGAACTCTACTGTATTCTACTGTACTTTACTACAGTACTCTACTGTATTCTACTGTACTTTACTACAGAACTCTACTGTATTCTACTGTACTTTACTACAGTACTCTACTGAACTCCACTGTATTGTTCTGAGCTGTACTGTACTCTACTGTGGTCCCGTGTGGCTCAGTTGGTAGAGCATGGCGCTTGCAACGCCAGGGTTGTGGGTTCATTCCCCACGGGGGGACCAGGATGAATATGTATGAACTTTATGTATGCACATTTGTGGCCTGCTGGAGGTCATTTTGCAGGGCGCTGGCAGTGCACCTCCTTGCACAAAGGCGGAGGTAGCGGTCCTGCTGCTGGGTTGTTGCCCTCCTACGGCCTCCTCCACGTCTCCTGATGTACTGGCCTGTCTCCTGGTAGCGCCTCCATGCTCTGGACACTACGCTGACAGACACAGCAAACCTTTTTGCCACAGCTCGCATTGATGTGCCATCCTGGATGAACTGCACTACCTGAGCCACTTGTGTGGGTTGTAGACTCCGTCTCATGCTACCACTAGAGTGAGAGCACCGCCAGCATTCAAAAGTGACCAAAACATCAGCCAGGAAGCATAGGAACTGAGAAGTGGTCTGTGGTCACCACCTGCAGAATTACTCCTTTTTTGGGGGTGTCTTGCTAATTGCCTATAATTTCCACCTTTTGTCTATTCCATTTGCACAACAGCATGTGAAATGTATTGTCAATCAGTGTTGCTTCCTAAGTGGACAGTTTGATTTCACAGAAGTGTGATTGACTTGGAGTTACATTGTGTTGTTTAAGTGTTCCCTTTATTTTTTTGAGCAGTGTATAATTGTATGGAATTGATTAGAATGTATAAAATCATAATCAATAAATGTGTAGTCTAGTCAGAATGAGGGTAAAGACAATATGTCTTTCTGGTATTTTAAACACAGACTGTCTGAGCTCGGTGCCGACCTGACTAGAGATTTGGGAGAGAACAGGGAGTATGTCTCAAGGACAAGGTCACTAATCTCTGGCGGCTGGGTAGCAGGACATGTGTGTGTGTCTGTTTGTGTGTATGTGTGGGCGTGAGAAGTCAGTATAAAATGTATTGTTTTGTATTCTTGACTTTAGAACGTTCCCGTGAAAAAAACCTTTTTGACTATCTATTGTAGCTGGGCCTCCGTCTGTTTCATTCGACCAGGATCTTACAAATTCTGGTTTGCAGACTGAGTAATATAATTAAATTGGGTTATGAACCTGGAGAACAAAATTCTCTTATCACAATCCTAACCTTTTAACCTAAACCGGAATGCCTGGGACTTTCCATGGTACATAGACCACCCTAGTTTATGACAATTATCTCCCCCTTCTCTCCATTCTATATAGTAAGTGTTTCTCTCCATTCTATATAGTAGCTGTTTCTCTCCATTCTATATAGTAAGTGTTTCTCTCCATTCTATATAGTAGCTGTTTCTCTCCATTCTATATAGTAACTGTTTCTTTCCATTCTATATAGTAGCTGTTTCTCTCCATTCTATATAGTAAGTGTTTCTCTCCATTCTATATAGTAAGTGTTTCTCTCCATTCTATATAGTAGCTGTTTCTCTCCATTCTATATAGTAGCTGTTTCTCTCCATTCTATATAGAAACTGTTTCTCTCCATTCTATATAGTAGCTGTTCCTCTCCATTCTATATAGTAGCTGTTTCTCTCCATTCTATATAGTAGCTGTTTCTCTCCATTCTATATAGTAGCTGTTTCTCTCCATTCTCTATAGTAGCTGTTTCTCTCCATTCTATATTGTAGCTGTTTCTCTCCATTCTATATTGTAGCTGTTTCTCTCCATTCTATATAGTAGCTGTTTCACCCCATTCTATATAGTAGCTGTTTCTCTTCCTCTCCATTCTATATAGTAGCTGTTTCTCTCCATTCTATATAGTAGCTGTTTCTCTTCCTCTCCATTCTATATAGTAGCTGTTTCTCTCCATTCTATATAGTAGCTGTTTCTCTTCCTCTCCATTCTATATAGTAGCTGTTTCTCTCCATTCTATATAGTAGCTGTTTCTCTCCATTCTATATAGTAGCTGTTTCTCTCCATTCTATATAGTAACTGTTTCTCTCCATTCTATATAGTAGCTGTTTCTCTCCATTCTATATAGTAGCTGTTTCTCTCCATTCTATATAGTAACTGTTTCTCTCCATTCTATATAGTAGCTGTTTCTCTCCATTCTATATAGTAGCTGTTTCTCTCCATTCTATATAGTAGCTGTTTCTCTCCATTCTATATAGTAGCTGTTTCTCTCCATTCTATATAGTAGCTGTTTCTCTCCATTCTATATAGTAACTGTTTCTCTCCATTCTATATAGTAACTGTTTCTCTCCATTCTATATAGTAACTGTTTCTCTCCATTCTATATAGTAGCTGTTTCTCTCCATTCTATATAGTAACTGTTTCTCTCCATTCTATATAGTAGCTGTTTCTCTCCATTCTATATAGTAACTGTTTCTCTCCATTCTATATAGTAACTGTTTCTCTCCATTCTATATAGTAGCTGTTTCTCTTCCTCTCCATTCTATATAGTAACTGTTTCTCTCCATTCTATATAGTAGCTGTTTCTCTCCATTCTATATAGTAGCTGTTTCTCTCCATTCTATATAGTAGCTGTTTCTCTCCATTCTATATAGTAGCTGTTTCTCTCCATTCTATATAGTAACTGTTTCTCTCCATTCTATATAGTAACTGTTTCTCTCCATTCTATATAGTAGCTGTTTCTCTCCATTCTATATAGTAGCTGTTTCTCTCCATTCTATATAGTAGCTGTTTCTCTCCATTCTATATAGTAACTGTTTCTCTCCATTCTATATAGTAGCTGTTTCTCTCCATTCTATATAGTAGCTGTTTCTCTCCATTCTATATAGTAGCTGTTTCTCTCCATTCTATATAGTAGCTGTTTCTCTCCATTCTATATAGTAACTGTTTCTCTCCATTCTATATAGTAACTGTTTCTCTCCATTCTATATAGTAGCTGTTTCTCTCCATTCTATATAGTAGCTGTTTCTCTCCATTCTATATAGTAGCTGTTTCTCTCCATTCTATATAGTAACTGTTTCTCTCCATTCTATATAGTAACTCTTCCTCTCCATTCTCTATAGTAACTGTTTCTCTTCCTCTCCATTCTATATAGTAACTGTTTCTCTCCATTCTATATAGTAACTCTTCCTCTCCATTCTCTATAGTAACTGTTTCTCTTCCTCTCCATTCTATATAGTAACTGTTTCTCTCCATTCTATATAGTAGCTGTTTCTCTTCCTCTCCATTCTATATAGTAACTGTTTCTCTTCCTCTCCATTCTATATAGTAACTGTTTCTCTCCATTCTATATAGTAGCTGTTTCTCTCCATTCTATATAGTAGCTGTTTCTCTCCATTCTATATAGTAGCTGTTTCTCTCCATTCTATATAGTAGCTGTTTCTCTCCATTCTATATAGTAGCTGTTTCTCTCCATTCTATATAGTAGCTGTTTCTCTCCATTCTATATAGTAGCTGTTTCTCTCCATTCTATATAGTAACTGTTTCTCTCCATTCTATATAGTAACTGTTTCTCTCCATTCTATATAGTAACTGTTTCTCTCCATTCTATATAGTAGCTGTTTCTCTCCATTCTATATAGTAACTGTTTCTCTCCATTCTATATAGTAGCTGTTTCTCTCCATTCTATATAGTAACTGTTTCTCTCCATTCTATATAGTAACTGTTTCTCTCCATTCTATATAGTAGCTGTTTCTCTTCCTCTCCATTCTATATAGTAGCTGTTTCTCTCCATTCTATATAGTAGCTGTTTCTCTCCATTCTATATAGTAGCTGTTTCTCTCCATTCTATATAGTAGCTGTTTCTCTCCATTCTATATAGTAACTGTTTCTCTCCATTCTATATAGTAGCTGTTTCTCTTCCTCTCCATTCTATATAGTAACTGTTTCTCTCCATTCTATATAGTAGCTGTTTCTCTCCATTCTATATAGTAGCTGTTTCTCTCCATTCTATATAGTAGCTGTTTCTCTCCATTCTATATAGTAGCTGTTTCTCTCCATTCTATATAGTAACTGTTTCTCTCCATTCTATATAGTAACTGTTTCTCTCCATTCTATATAGTAGCTGTTTCTCTCCATTCTATATAATAGCTGTTTCTCTCCATTCTATATAGTAGCTGTTTCTCTCCATTCTATATAGTAACTGTTTCTCTCCATTCTATATAGTAGCTGTTTCTCTCCATTCTATATAGTAGCTGTTTCTCTTCCTCTCCATTCTATATAGTAACTGTTTCTCTTCCTCTCCATTCTATATAGTAGCTGTTTCTCTCCATTCTATATAGTAGCTGTTTCTCTCCATTCTATATAGTAGCTGTTTCTCTCCATTCTATATAGTAACTGTTTCTCTCCATTCTATATAGTAGCTGTTTCTCTCCATTCTATATAGTAACTGTTTCTCTTCCTCTCGATTCTATATAGTAACTGTTTCTCTCCATTCTATATAGTAGCTGTTTCTCTCCATTCTATATAGTAGCTGTTTCTCTCCATTCTATATAGTAGCTGTTTCTCTCCATTCTATATAGTAGCTGTTTCTCTCCATTCTATATAGTAGCTGTTTCTCTCCATTCTATATAGTAGCTGTTTCTCTCCATTCTATATAGTAACTGTTTCTCTCCATTCTATATAGTAACTGTTTCTCTCCATTCTATATAGTAGCTGTTTCTCTCCATTCTATATAGTAGCTGTTTCTCTCCATTCTATATAGTAGCTGTTTCTCTCCATTCTATATAGTAACTGTTTCTCTCCATTCTATATAGTAACTCTTCCTCTCCATTCTCTATAGTAACTGTTTCTCTTCCTCTCCATTCTATATAGTAACTGTTTCTCTCCATTCTATATAGTAACTCTTCCTCTCCATTCTCTATAGTAACTGTTTCTCTTCCTCTCCATTCTATATAGTAACTGTTTCTCTCCATTCTATATAGTAGCTGTTTCTCTTCCTCTCCATTCTATATAGTAACTGTTTCTCTTCCTCTCCATTCTATATAGTAACTGTTTCTCTCCATTCTATATAGTAGCTGTTTCTCTCCATTCTATATAGTAGCTGTTTCTCTCCATTCTATATAGTAGCTGTTTCTCTTCCTCTCCATTCTATATAGTAACTGTTTCTCTCCATTCTATATAGTAGCTGTTTCTCTCCATTCTATATAGTAGCTGTTTCTCTCCATTCTATATAGTAGCTGTTTCTCTCCATTCTATATAGTAACTGTTTCTCTCCATTCTATATAGTAGCTGTTTCTCTCCATTCTATATAGTAGCTGTTTCTCTCCATTCTATATAGTAGCTGTTTCTCTCCATTCTATATAGTAGCTGTTTCTCTTCCTCTCCATTCTATATAGTAACTGTTTCTCTCCATTCTATATAGTAGCTGTTTCTCTCCATTCTATATAGTAGCTGTTTCTCTTCCTCTCCATTCTATATAGTAACTGTTTCTCTCCATTCTATATAGTAGCTGTTTCTCTTCCTCTCCATTCTATATAGTAGCTGTTTCTCTCCATTCTATATAGTAGCTGTTTCTCTCCATTCTATATAGTAACTGTTTCTCTCCATTCTATATAGTAGCTGTTTCTCTCCATTCTATATAGTAGCTGTTTCTCTTCCTCTCCATTCTATATAGTAGCTGTTTCTCTCCATTCTATATAGTAACTGTTTCTCTCCATTCTATATAGTAACTGTTTCTCTCCATTCTATATAGTAGCTGTTTCTCTCCATTCTATATAGTAGCTGTTTCTCTTCCTCTCCATTCTATATAGTAGCTGTTATTCTCCATTCTATATAGTAGCTGTTTCTCTCCATTCTATATAGTAACTGTTTCTCTCCATTCTATATAGTAGCTGTTTCTCTCCATTCTATATAGTAACTGTTTCTCTCCATTCTATATAGTAACTGTTTCTCTCCATTCTATATAGTAACTGTTTCTCTCCATTCTATATAGTAGCTGTTTCTCTCCATTCTATATTGTAGCTGTTTCTCTCCATTCTATATAGTAGCTGTTTCTCTCCATTCTATATAGTAGCTGTTTCTCTTCCTCTCCATTCTATATAGTAACTGTTTCTCTCCATTCTATATAGTAACTGTTTCTCTCCATTCTATATAGTAACTGTTTCTCTCCATTCTATATAGTAACTGTTTCTCTCCATTCTATATAGTAGCTGTTTCTCTCCATTCTATATAGTAGCTGTTTCTCTCCATTCTATATAGTAACTGTTTCTCTCCATTCTATATAGTAGCTGTTTCTCTCCATTCTATATAGTAGCTGTTTCTCTCCATTCTATATAGTAACTGTTTCTCTTCCTCTCCATTCTATATAGTAACTGTTTCTCTCCATTCTATATAGTAACTGTTTCTCTCCATTCTATATAGTAGCTGTTTCTCTCCATTCTATATAGTAGCTGTTTCTCTCCATTCTATATAGTAACTGTTTCTCTTCCTCTCCATCCTATATAGTAACTGTTTCTCTCCATTCTATATAGTAGCTGTTTCTCTTCCTCTCCATTCTATATAGTAGCTGTTTCTCTCCATTCTATATAGTAGCTGTTTCTCTTCCTCTCCATTCTATATAGTAACTGTTTCTCTCCATTCTATATAGTAGCTGTTTCTCTTCCTCTCCATTCTATATAGTAACTGTTTCTCTCCATTCTATATAGTAACTGTTTCTCTCCATTCTATATAGTAACTGTTTCTCTCCATTCTATATAGTAGCTGTTTCTCTTCCTCTCCATTCTATATAGTAACTGTTTCTCTCCATTCTATATAGTAGCTGTTTCTCTTCCTCTCCATTCTATATAGTAGCTGTTTCTCTCCATTCTATATAGTAGCTGTTTCTCTCCATTCTATATAGTAACTGTTTCTCTCCATTCTATATAGTAACTGTTTCTCTCCATTCTATATAGAAACTGTTTCTCTCCATTCTATATAGTAGCTGTTTCTCTCCATTCTATATAGTAGCTGTTTCTCTCCATTCTATATAGTAACTGTTTCTCTCCATTCTATATAGTAACTGTTTCTCTCCATTCTATATAGTAGCTGTTTCTCTCCATTCTATATAGTAGCTGTTTCTCTTCCTCTCCATTCTATATAGTAACTGTTGTCTCTCCATTCTATATAGTAACTGTTTTCTCTCCATTCTATATAGTAACTGTTTCTCTCCATTCTATATAGTAACTGTTCTCTCCATTCTATATAGTAGCTGTTTCTCTCCATTCTATATAGTAGCTGTTTCTCTCCATTCTATATAGTAACTGTTATTCTCCATTCTATATAGTAACTGTTTCTCTCCATTCTATATAGTAACTGTTTCTCTCCATTCTATATAGTAGCTGTTTTCTCTCCATTCTATATAGTAGCTGTTTCCTCTCCATTCTATATAGTAACTGTTTTCTCTCATTCTATATAGTAAACTGTTTCATCTCCATTCTTATATAGTAACTGTTCCTCTCCATTCTATATAGTAACTGTTTATCTCCATTCTATATAGTAACTGTTTCTCTCCATTCTATATAGTAACTGTTTATCTCCATTCTATATAGTAACTGTTTATCTCCATTCTATATAGTACTGTTCCTCTCCATTCTATATAGTAACTGTTATCTCCATTCTATATAGTAACTGTTTCTCTCCATTCTATATAGTAGCTGTTTTCTCTCTCCATTCTATATAGTAACTGTTTCTCTCCATTCTATATAGTAGCTGTTTCTCTCCATTCTATATAGTAGTGTTTTCTCCATTCTATATAGTAGCTGTTTCTCTTCCTCTCCATTCTATATAGTAAGCTTTCTCTCCTCTCATTCTATATAGTAACTGTTTCTCTCCATTCTATATAGTAGCTGTTTCTCTCCATTCTATATAGTAGACTGTTTCTCTCCCTTCTATATAGTAACTGTTTCTCTCCATTCTATATAGTAGCTGTTCTCTCCTCTCCATTCTATATAGTAACGTGTTCTCTTCCATTCTATATAGAGCTGTTTCTCTCCATTCTAATAGTAGCTGTTCTCTCCATTCTATATAGTAGCTGTTTCTCTCCATTCTATATAGTAGCTGTTTCTCTCCATTCTATATAGTAACTGTTTCTCCCATTCTAATAGTAACTGTTTCTCCATTCTATATAGTACGTTTTTCTCCATTTATATATAGTCTGTTCTCTCTCCATTCTATATAGTAGCTGTTTCTCTCCATTCTATATAGTAACTGTTTCTCTCCATTTCTATATAGTAGCTGTTTCTCTCCATTCTATATAGTAGCTGTTTTCCTCTCCATTCTAATATAGTAACTGTTTCTCTTCCTCTCCATTCTATATAGTAACTGTTTCTCTCCATTCTATATAGTAACTGTTTTCTCCATTCTATATAGTAACTGTTTCTCCATTATATATAGTACTGTTCCTCTCATTCTATATAGTAACTGTTTTCTCATTCATATATGTAACTGTTTCTCTCCATTCTATATAGTAAACTGTTTCTCTCCATTCCATATAGTAGCGTTTCTCTCTCCATTCTATATAGTAGCTGTTTCTCTCCATTCTATATAGTAAGCTGTTTCTCTCCATTCTATATAGTAGCTGTTCTCTCTATTCTATATAGTAGCTGTGTTCTCTCCATTCTATAAGTAGAGCTTTCTCTCCATTCTATATAGTAACTCGTCTCTCCATTCTATATAGTAACTGTTTCTCCCATTTATATAGAGCGTTTTCTCTCCATTCTATATGTAGCTGTTCTCTTCCTCTCCATTATATATAGTAACTGTTTTCTCCATTCTATATAGTAGCTGTTTCTCTCATTCTATATAGTAGCTGTTTCTCTCCATTCTATATAGTAAACTGTTTCTCTCCATTCTATATAGTAACTGTTTCTCTCATTCTATATAGTAGCTGTTTCTCTCCATTCTATATAGTAGCTGTTTCTCTCCATTCTATATAGTAGCTGTTTCCTCTCCATTCTATATAGTAACTGTTTCTCTCCATTCTATATAGTAACTGTTTCTCTCCATTCTATATAGTACTGTTTCTCTTTTCTCCATTCTATATAGTAGCTGTTTTCTCTCCATTCTATTAGTAGCTTTTCTCTCATTCTATATAGTAGTGTGTCTCTTCCTCTCCATTCTATAAGTAACTGTCTCTCTCTCCATTCTATATAGTAACTGTTTCTCTCCATTCTATATAGTAATGTTTTCTCCATTCATTAGTAACTGTTTCCTCTCATTCTATATAGTAGCTGTTTCTCTCCATTCTATATAGTAAGCTGTTTCTCTCATTCTATATAGATAGCTGTTTCTCTCCATTCTATATAGTAGCTGTTTTCTCTCCATTCTATATAGTAACTGTTTCTCTCCATTCTATATAGTAACTGTTTCTCTCCATTCTATATTAACTGTTTCCTCCATTCTATAAGTAGCTGTTTCTCTCCATTCTATATAGTAACTGTTTCTCTCCATTCTATATAGTAGCTGTTTCTCTTCCTTCTCCATCTTATATAGTACTGTTTCTCCATTCTAAATAGTAGCTGTTTCTCTCCATTTATATAGTAGCTGTTTCTCTCCATTCTATATAGTAGCTGTTTCTCTCCGATTCTATATAGTAGCTGTTTCTCTTCCTCTCCATTCTATATAGTAACTGTTCTCTTCCTCTCCATTCTATATCGTAGCGTTTCTCTTCCTCTCATTCTATATAGTTAACTGTTTCTGTCCTCTCATTCTATATAGTAGCTGTTTCTCTCCATTCTATATAGTAGCTGTTTCTCTCCATTCTATATAGTAGCTGTTCTCTCCATTCTATAGTAACTGTTTCTCATCCATTCTATATCGAGCTGTTCTCTCCTTCTATTATAGTAACTGTTTCTCTTCCTCTCGATTCTATATAGTAACTGTTCTCTCCATTCTATATAGTAGCTTGTTTCTCTCCATTCTATATAGTAGCTGTTTCTCTCCATTCTATATAGTAGCTGTTTCTCTCCATTCTATATAGTAGCTGTTTCTCTCCCATTCTATATAGTAGCTGTTTCTCTCCATTCTATATAGTAGCTGTTTCTCTCCATTCTATATAGTAACTGTTTCTCTCCATTCTATATAGTAACTGTTTCTCTCCATTCTATATAGTAGCTGTTTCTCTCCATTCTATATAGTAACTGTTTCTCTCCATTCTATATAGTAGCTGTTTCTCTCCATTCTATATAGTAACTGTTTCTCTCCATTCTATATAGTAACTCTTCCTCTCCATTCTCTATAGTAACTGTTTCTCTTCCTCTCCATTCTATATAGTAACTGTTTCTCTCCATTCTATATAGTAACTCTTCCTCTCCATTCTCTATAGTAACTGTTTCTCTTCCTCTCCATTCTATATAGTAACTGTTTCTCTCCATTCTATATAGTAGCTGTTTCTCTTCCTCTCCATTCTATATAGTAACTGTTTCTCTTCCTCTCCATTCTATATATTAACTGTTTCTCTCCATTCTATATAGTAGCTGTTTCTCTCCATTCTATATAGTAGCTGTTTCTCTCCATTCTATATAGTAGCTGTTTCTCTTCCTCTCCATTCTATATAGTAACTGTTTCTCTCCATTCTATATAGTAGCTGTTTCTCTCCATTCTATATAGTAGCTGTTTCTCTCCATTCTATATAGTAGCTGTTTCTCTCCATTCTATATAGTAGCTGTTTCTCTCCATTCTATATAGTAACTGTTTCTCTCCATTCTATATAGTAGCTGTTTCTCTCCATTCTATATAGTAGCTGTTTCTCTCCATTCTATATAGTAGCTGTTTCTCTCCATTCTATATAGTAGCTGTTTCTCTTCCTCTCCATTCTATATAGTAACTGTTTCTCTCCATTCTATATAGTAGCTGTTTCTCTCCATTCTATATAGTAGCTGTTTCTCTTCCTCTCCATTCTATATAGTAACTGTTTCTCTCCATTCTATATAGTAGCTGTTTCTCTTCCTCTCCATTCTATATAGTAGCTGTTTCTCTCCATTCTATATAGTAGCTGTTTCTCTCCATTCTATATAGTAACTGTTTCTCTCCATTCTATATAGTAGCTGTTTCTCTCCATTCTATATAGTAGCTGTTTCTCTTCCTCTCCATTCTATATAGTAGCTGTTTCTCTCCATTCTATATAGTAACTGTTTCTCTCCATTCTATATAGTAGCTGTTTCTCTCCATTCTATATAGTAGCTGTTTCTCTTCCTCTCCATTCTATATAGTAGCTGTTATTCTCCATTCTATATAGTAGCTGTTTCTCTCCATTCTATATAGTAACTGTTTCTCTCCATTCTATATAGTAGCTGTTTCTCTCCATTCTATATAGTAACTGTTTCTCTCCATTCTATATAGTAACTGTTTCTCTCCATTCTATATAGTAACTGTTTCTCTCCATTCTATATAGTAGCTGTTTCTCTCCATTCTATATTGTAGCTGTTTCTCTCCATTCTATATAGTAGCTGTTTCTCTTCCTCTCCATTCTATATAGTAACTGTTTCTCTCCATTCTATATAGTAACTGTTTCTCTCCATTCTATATAGTAACTGTTTCTCTCCATTCTATATAGTAACTGTTTCTCTCCATTCTATATAGTAACTGTTTCTCTCCATTCTATATAGTAGCTGTTTCTCTCCATTCTATATAGTAGCTGTTTCTCTCCATTCTATATAGTAACTGTTTCTCTCCATTCTATATAGTAGCTGTTTCTCTCCATTCTATATAGTAGCTGTTTCTCTCCATTCTATATAGTAACTGTTTCTCTTCCTCTCCATTCTATATAGTAACTGTTTCTCTCCATTCTATATAGTAACTGTTTCTCTCCATTCTATATAGTAGCTGTTTCTCTCCATTCTATATAGTAGCTGTTTCTCTCCATTCTATATAGTAACTGTTTCTCTTCCTCTCCATCCTATATAGTAACTGTTTCTCTCCATTCTATATAGTAGCTGTTTCTCTTCCTCTCCATTCTATATAGTAGCTGTTTCTCTCCATTCTATATAGTAGCTGTTTCTCTTCCTCTCCATTCTATATAGTAACTGTTTCTCTCCATTCTATATAGTAGCTGTTTCTCTTCCTCTCCATTCTATATAGTAACTGTTTCTCTCCATTCTATATAGTAACTGTTTCTCTCCATTCTATATAGTAACTGTTTCTCTCCATTCTATATAGTAGCTGTTTCTCTTCCTCTCCATTCTATATAGTAACTGTTTCTCTCCATTCTATATAGTAGCTGTTTCTCTTCCTCTCCATTCTATATAGTAGCTGTTTCTCTCCATTCTATATAGTAGCTGTTTCTCTCCATTCTATATAGTAACTGTTTCTCTCCATTCTATATAGTAACTGTTTCTCTCCATTCTATATAGAAACTGTTTCTCTCCATTCTATATAGTAGCTGTTTCTCTCCATTCTATATAGTAGCTGTTTCTCTCCATTCTATATAGTTGCTGTTTCTCTCCATTCTATATAGTAACTGTTTCTCTCCATTCTATATAGTAGCTGTTTCTCTCCATTCTATATAGTAGCTGTTTCTCTTCCTCTCCATTCTATATAGTAACTGTTTCTCTCCATTCTATATAGTAACTGTTTCTCTCCATTCTATATAGTAACTGTTTCTCTCCATTCTATATAGTAGCTGTTTCTCTCCATTCTATATAGTAGCTGTTTCTCTCCATTCTATATAGTAACTGTTATTCTCCATTCTATATAGTAACTGTTTCTCTCCATTCTATATAGTAACTGTTTCTCTCCATTCTATATAGTAGCTGTTTCTCTCCATTCTATATAGTAGCTGTTTTCTCCATTCTATATAGTAACTGTTTCTCTCCATTCTATATAGTAACTGTTTATCTCCATTCTATATAGTAACTGTTCCTCTCCATTCTATATAGTAACTGTTTCTCTCCATTCTATATAGTAACTGTTTCTCTCCATTCTATATAGTAACTGTTTATCTCCATTCTATATAGTAACTGTTTATCTCCATTCTATATAGTAACTGTTCCTCTCCATTCTATATAGTAACTGTTTATCTCCATTCTATATAGTAACTGTTTCTCTCCATTCTATATAGTAGCTGTTTCTCTCCATTCTATATAGTAACTGTTTCTCTCCATTCTATATAGTAGCTGCTTCTCTACCTCTCCATTCTATATAGTAGCTGTTTCTCTCCATTCTATATAGTAGCTGTTTCTCTCCATTCTATATAGTAGCTGTTTCTCTCCATTCTATATAGTAGCTGTTTCTCTCCATTCTATATAGTAGCTGTTTCTCTCCATTCTATATAGTAACTGTTTCTCTCCATTCTATATAGTAACTGTTTCTCTCCATTCTATATAGTAGCTGTTTCTCTCCATTCTATATAGTAGCTGTTTCTCTTCCTCTCCATTCTATATAGTAACTGTTTCTCTCCATTCTATATAGTAGCTGTTTCTCTCCATTCTATATAGTAGCTGTTTCTCTCCATTCTATATAGTAACTGTTTCTCTCCATTCTATATAGTAACTGTTTCTCTCCATTCTATATAGTAGCTGTTTCTCTCCATTCTATATAGTAGCTGTTTCTCTCCATTCTATATAGTAGCTGTTTCTCTCCATTCTATATAGTAACTGTTTCTCTCCATTCTATATAGTAACTGTTTCTCTCCATTCTATATAGTAGCTGTTTCTCTTCCTCTCCATTCTATATAGTAGCTGTTTCTCTCCATTCTATATAGTAGCTGTTTCTCTCCATTCTATATAGTAGCTGTTTCTCTTCCTCTCCATTCTATATAGTAACTGTTTCTCTTCCTCTCCATTCTATATAGTAACTGTTTATCTCCATTCTATATAGTAACTGTTTCTCTCCATTCTATATAGTAACTGTTTCTCTCCATTCTATATAGTAGCTGTTTCTCTCCATTCTATATAGTAGCTGTTTCTCTCCATTCTATATAGTAGCTGTTTCTCTCCATTCTATATAGTAGCTGTTTCTCTTCCTCTCCATTCTATATAGTAACTGTTTCTCTCCATTCTATATAGTAACTGTTTCTCTCCATTCTATATAGTAGCTGTTTCTCTCCATTCTATATAGTAGCTGTTTCTCTTCCTCTCCATTCTATATAGTAACTGTTTCTCTCCATTCTATATAGTAGCTGTTTCTCTCCATTCTATATTGTAGCTGTTTCTCTCCATTCTATATAGTAGCTGTTTCTCTCCATTCTATATAGTAGCTGTTTCTCTCCATTCTATATAGTAGCTGTTTCTCTCCATTCTATATAGTAACTGTTTCTCTCCATTCTATATAGTAGCTGTTTCTCTCCATTCTATATAGTAGCTGTTTCTCTCCATTCTATATAGTAACTGTTTCTCTTCCTCTCCATTCTATATAGTAACTGTTTCTCTCCATTCTATATAGTAACTGTTTCTCTCCATTCTATATAGTAGCTGTTTCTCTCCATTCTATATAGTAGCTGTTTCTCTCCATTCTATATAGTAACTGTTTCTCTTCCTCTCCATCCTATATAGTAACTGTTTCTCTCCATTCTATATAGTAGCTGTTTCTCTTCCTCTCCATTCTATATAGTAGCTGTTTCTCTCCATTCTATATAGTAGCTGTTTCTCTTCCTCTCCATTCTATATAGTAACTGTTTCTCTCCATTCTATATAGTAGCTGTTTCTTTTCCTCTCCATTCTATATAGTAACTGTTTCTCTCCATTCTATATAGTAACTGTTTCTCTCCATTCTATATAGTAGCTGTTTCTCTTCCTCTCCATTCTATATAGTAACTGTTTCTCTCCATTCTATATAGTAGCTGTTTCTCTTCCTCTCCATTCTATATAGTAGCTGTTTCTCTCCATTCTATATAGTAGCTGTTTCTCTCCATTCTATATAGTAACTGTTTCTCTCCATTCTATATAGTAACTGTTTCTCTCCATTCTATATAGAAACTGTTTCTCTCCATTCTATATAGTAGCTGTTTCTCTCCATTCTATATAGTAGCTGTTTCTCTCCATTCTATATAGTAACTGTTTCTCTCCATTCTATATAGTAACTGTTTCTCTCCATTCTATATAGTAACTGTTTCTCTCCATTCTATATAGTAACTGTTTCTCTCCATTCTATATAGTAGCTGT
This sequence comes from Salvelinus namaycush, assembly GCF_016432855.1. Taxonomy (NCBI): domain Eukaryota; kingdom Metazoa; phylum Chordata; class Actinopteri; order Salmoniformes; family Salmonidae; genus Salvelinus; species Salvelinus namaycush. Next base: position 101,824 of record NW_024061289.1, read on the forward strand.
TTCTCTTCCTCTCCATTCTATATAGTAGCTGTTTCTCTCCATTCTATATAGTAGCTGTTTCTCTCCATTCTATATAGTAGCTGTTTCTCTTCCTCTCCATTCTATATAGTAACTGTTTCTCTTCCTCTCCATTCTATATAGTAACTGTTTATCTCCATTCTATATAGTAACTGTTTCTCTCCATTCTATATAGTAACTGTTTCTCTCCATTCTATATAGTAGCTGTTTCTCTCCATTCTATATAGTAGCTGTTTCTCTCCATTCTATATAGTAGCTGTTTCTCTCCATTCTATATAGTAGCTGTTTCTCTTCCTCTCCATTCTATATAGTAACTGTTTCTCTCCATTCTATATAGTAACTGTTTCTCTCCATTCTATATAGTAGCTGTTTCTCTCCATTCTATATAGTAGCTGTTTCTCTTCCTCTCCATTCTATATAGTAACTGTTTCTCTCCATTCTATATAGTAGCTGTTTCTCTCCATTCTATATTGTAGCTGTTTCTCTCCATTCTATATAGTAGCTGTTTCTCTCCATTCTATATAGTAGCTGTTTCTCTTCCTCTCCATTCTATATAGTAACTGTTTCTCTCCATTCTATATAGTAACTGTTTCTCTCCATTCTATATAGTAACTGTTTCTCTTCATTCTATATAGTAACTGTTTCTCTCCATTCTATATAGTAGCTGTTTCTCTCCATTCTATATAGTAGCTGTTTCTCTCCATTCTATATAGTAACTGTTTCTCTCCATTCTATATAGTAGCTGTTTCTCTCCATTCTATATAGTAGCTGTTTCTCTCCATTCTATATAGTAACTGTTTCTCTTCCTCTCCATTCTATATAGTAACTGTTTCTCTCCATTCTATATAGTAACTGTTTCTCTCCATTCTATATAGTAGCTGTTTCTCTCCATTCTATATAGTAGCTGTTTCTCTCCATTCTATATAGTAACTGTTTCTCTTCCTCTCCATCCTATATAGTAACTGTTTCTCTCCATTCTATATAGTAGCTGTTTCTCTTCCTCTCCATTCTATATAGTAGCTGTTTCTCTCCATTCTATATAGTAGCTGTTTCTCTTCCTCTCCATTCTATATAGTAACTGTTTCTCTCCATTCTATATAGTAGCTGTTTCTCTTCCTCTCCATTCTATATAGTAACTGTTTCTCTCCATTCTATATAGTAACTGTTTCTCTCCATTCTATATAGTAACTGTTTCTCTCCATTCTATATAGTAGCTGTTTCTCTTCCTCTCCATTCTATATAGTAACTGTTTCTCTCCATTCTATATAGTAGCTGTTTCTCTTCCTCTCCATTCTATATAGTAGCTGTTTCTCTCCATTCTATATAGTAGCTGTTTCTCTCCATTCTATATAGTAACTGTTTCTCTCCATTCTATATAGTAACTGTTTCTCTCCATTCTATATAGAAACTGTTTCTCTCCATTCTATATAGTAGCTGTTTCTCTCCATTCTATATAGTAGCTGTTTCTCTCCATTCTATATAGTAACTGTTTCTCTCCATTCTATATAGTAACTGTTTCTCTCCATTCTATATAGTAGCTGTTTCTCTCCATTCTATATAGTAGCTGTTTCTCTTCCTCTCCATTCTATATAGTAACTGTTTCTCTCCATTCTATATAGTAACTGTTTCTCTCCATTCTATATAGTAACTGTTTCTCTCCATTCTATATAGTAACTGTTTCTCTCCATTCTATATAGTAGCTGTTTCTCTCCATTCTATATAGTAGCTGTTTCTCTCCATTCTATATAGTAACTGTTATTCTCCATTCTATATAGTAACTGTTTCTCTCCATTCTATATAGTAACTGTTTCTCTCCATTCTATATAGTAGCTGTTTCTCTCCATTCTATATAGTAGCTGTTTCTCTCCATTCTATATAGTAACTGTTTCTCTCCATTCTATATAGTAACTGTTTATCTCCATTCTATATAGTAACTGTTCCTCTCCATTCTATATAGTAACTGTTTCTCTCCATTCTATATAGTAACTGTTTCTCTCCATTCTATATAGTAACTGTTTATCTCCATTCTATATAGTAACTGTTTATCTCCATTCTATATAGTAACTGTTCCTCTCCATTCTATATAGTAACTGTTTATCTCCATTCTATATAGTAACTGTTTCTCTCCATTCTATATAGTAGCTGTTTCTCTCCATTCTATATAGTAACTGTTTCTCTCCATTCTATATAGTAGCTGCTTCTCTACCTCTCCATTCTATATAGTAGCTGTTTCTCTCCATTCTATATAGTAGCTGTTTCTCTCCATTCTATATAGTAGCTGTTTCTCTCCATTCTATATAGTAACTGTTTCTCTCCATTCTATATAGTAACTGTTTCTCTCCATTCTATATAGTAGCTGTTTCTCTCCATTCTATATAGTAGCTGTTTCTCTCCATTCTATATAGTAGCTGTTTCTCTCCATTCTATATAGTAACTGTTTCTCTCCATTCTATATAGTAACTGTTTCTCTCCATTCTATATAGTAGCTGTTTCTCTTCCTCTCCATTCTATATAGTAGCTGTTTCTCTCCATTCTATATAGTAGCTGTTTCTCTCCATTCTATATAGTAGCTGTTTCTCTTCCTCTCCATTCTATATAGTAACTGTTTCTCTTCCTCTCCATTCTATATAGTAACTGTTTCTCTCCATTCTATATAGTAACTGTTTCTCTCCATTCTATATAGTAACTGTTTCTCTCCATTCTATATAGTAGCTGTTTCTCTCCATTCTATATAGTAGCTGTTTCTCTCCATTCTATATAGTAGCTGTTTCTCTCCATTCTATATAGTAGCTGTTTCTCTTCCTCTCCATTCTATATAGTAACTGTTTCTCTCCATTCTATATAGTAACTGTTTCTCTCCATTCTATATAGTAGCTGTTTCTCTCCATTCTATATAGTAGCTGTTTCTCTTCCTCTCCATTCTATATAGTAACTGTTTCTCTCCATTCTATATAGTAGCTGTTTCTCTCCATTCTATATAGTAACTGTTATTCTCCATTCTATATAGTAACTGTTTCTCTCCATTCTATATAGTAACTGTTTCTCTCCATTCTATATAGTAGCTGTTTCTCTCCATTCTATATAGTAACTGTTTCTCTCCATTCTATATAGTAGCTGTTTCTCTCCATTCTATATAGTAACTGTTTCTCTCCATTCTATATTGTAGCTGTTTCTCTCCATTCTATATAGTAGCTGTTTCTCTCCATTCTATATAGTAGCTGTTTCTCTGCCACTAACTGTCACTCAGGACCACAGGGCTCCCGAGTGGCTCAGTGGTCTGAGACACTGCATCTCAGTGCAAAAGGTGTCACTGCAGTACCTGGTTTGAATTCAGGCTGCATCACATCTGGCCGTGATTGGGAGTCCCATAGGGCGGTACACAATTGGCACAAACGTCACCGGGGTAGGCCGTCATTGTAAATAAGAATTTGTTCTTAACTGACTTTCCTGGTTAAATGAATAAATAAATCTCCTCCATCCATTCTTCTTAACTGCCAGAGCAGATTGTTGCCAACCCCCGTTGATGGGTTGGTGGTGTGTGTGTGTGTGTGTGTGTGTGTGTGTGTGTGTGTGTGTGTGTGTGTGTGTGTGTGTGTGTGTGTGTGTGTGTGTGTGTGTGTGTGTGTTTTTAAAGTATACCATAATAAGAGTAGAGAAGATAATGCGACCCAACTGGGTCAAACTGCCTGTTAGTAGACGACAATAGAGTACTGAGTGATCTACACAGACACAACTAGCTCCAGCCTTAGTTTCGTTAACAGTAACCCTAGCCTAGCCTATCCTCCCACATTGTAAAAGCCCTGCTCTGCCCACTGCATGCTACATATTTAATGTCCTTCTGACAATCTGACATCACTGTGGTCCAATACTGACAATCTGACATCACTGTGGTCCAATACTGACAAGCTGACATCACTGTGGTCCAATACTGACAATCTGACATCACTGTGGTCCTATACTGAGAATCTGACATCACTGTGGTCCAATACTGACAATCTGACATCACTGTGGTCCTATACTGACAATCTGACATCACTGTGGTCCAATACTGACAATCTGACATCACTGTGGACCTATGCTGAGAATCTGACAGCACTGTGGACCTATACAGACATTCTGACAGCACAGTGGACCTATACTGACAATTTGACATCACTGTGGACCTATACAGACATTCTGACAGCACAGTGGACCTATGCTGACATTCTGACAGCACAGTGGACCTATACTGACAATTTGACATCACTGTGGACCTATACAGACATTCTGACAGCACAGTGGACCTATGCTGACATTCTGACAGCACAGTGGACCTATACTGACAATTTGACATCACTGTGGACCTATACAGACATTCTGACAGCACAGTGGGCCTATACTGACAATCTGACAGCACAGTGGACCTATACTGACAATCTGACATCACTGTGGACCTATACTGACAATCTGACATCACTGTGGACCTATACAGACAATCTGACAGCACAGTGGACCTATACTGACAATCTGACATCACTGTGGACCTATACTGACAATTTCACATCACTGTGGACCTATACAGACAATCTGACATCACTGTGGACCTATACAGACAATTTGACATCACTGTGGACCTATACAGACAATTTGACATCACTGTGGACCTATACAGACAATTTGACATCACTGTGGACCTATACAGACAATTTGACATCACTGTGGACCTATGCTGACATTCTGACAGCACAGTGGACCTATACAGACAATCTGACATCACTGTGGACCTATACAGACAATTTGACATCACTGTGGACCTATGCAGACAATTTGACATCACTGTGGACCTATACAGACAATTTGACACCACTGTGGACCTATGCTGACATTCTGACAGCACAGTGGTCCAATACTGACAATCTGACATCACTGTGGACCTATGCAGACAATTTGACATCACTGTGGACCTATACTGACAATCTGACAGCCCTGTGGACCTATACAGACTATTTGACATCACAGTGAACCTATACTGACAATCTGACAGCCCTGTGGACCTATACAGACTATTTGACATCACAGTGGACCTATACTAACATTCTGACAGCACTGTGGACCTATACTGACAATCTGACAGCACTCTGGAGCTGTACTGTTCTGTGGAAACCACTCTGTCATCATGTACTGTGAGAGGGATAGGATCCTGGGAATTTAATTTGTGTGTGTGCACGAGCATTGCCATTCAAATTGAGCTCATCATCTGGCCACATTCACTCTGCTTTCAGCCTAACAGAAGCCAGAGAGCGAGCGAACGAGAGTGCGCACGCACACGCACACACACACACACACACACATTCAAACACACACAGACACACAGTGTCCATCAGTATAATTACAGCAGAGGGACCAGAGAGAGTTTGTCTCCTCTCAGGACGGGAGCACACCGCTAAGTACTGTACAACTGACTTGTTGAAGTGCCTATGTGTGAGTGTGTGAGTATGTTATGTGCATGTGTGTGTGTGTGTGTGTGTGTGTGTGTGTGTGTGTGTGTGTGTGTGTGTGTGTGTGTGTGTGTGTGTGTGTGTGTGTGTGTGTGTGTGTGTGTGTGTGTGTGTGTTTGTGAGGGAGAGAGAGAGAGTGAGGAAGAGAGACTGACACCAAATCCCAATGAGATTTCCCAAAGTGCTCACCAGGGGGACATTATAGAGAGGATAATGACTGGGGTCATGATGTTAAAGTGCTCACCAGGGGGACATTATAGAGAGGATAATGACTGGGGTCATGATGTTAAAGTGCTCACCAGGGGGACATTATAGAGAGGATAATGACTGGGGTCATGATGTTAAAGTGCTCACCAGGGGGACATTATAGAGAGGATAATGACTGGGGTCATGATGTTAAAGTGCTCACCAGGGGGACATTATTCAGAAGGTAATGACTGGGGTCATGATGTTAAAGTGCTCACCAGGGGGACATTATTGAGAAGGTAATGACTGGGGTCATGATGTTAAAGTGCTCACCAGGGGGACATTAGAGAGAGGATAATGACTGGGGTCATGATGTTAAAGTGCTCACCAGGGGGACATTATAGAGAGGATAATGACTGGGGTCATGATGTTAAAGTGCTCACCCGGGGGACATTATTGAGAAGATAATGACTGGGGTCATGATGTTAAAGTGCTCACCAGGGGGACATTATAGAGAGGATAATGACTGGGGTCATGATGTTAAAGTGCTCACCAGGGGGACATTATAAAGGGGATAATGACTGGGGTCATGATGTTAAAGTGCTCACCAGGGGGACATTATAAAGGGGATAATGACTGGGGTCATGATGTTAAAGTGCTCACCAGGGGGACATTATAAAGGGGATAATGACTGGGGTCATGATGTTAAAGTGGTCACCAGGGGGACATTATTGAGAAGATAATGACTGGGGTCATGATGTTAAAGTGCTCACCAGGGGGGCATTATAAAGAGGATAATGACTGGGGTCATGATGTTAAAGTGCTCACCAGGGGGACATTATTGAGAAGATAATGACTGGGGTCATGATGTTAAAGTGCTCACCAGGGGGGCATTATAGAGAGGATAATGACTGGGGTCATGATGTTAAAGTGCTCACCAGGGGGACATTATAGAGGGGACAATGACTGGGGTCATGATGTTAAAGTGCTCACCAGGGGGACATTATAGAGGGGACAATGACTGGGGTCATGATGTGAAAGTGCTCACCAGGGGGACATTATAGAGAGGATAATGACTGGGGTCATGATGTTAAAGTGCTCACCAGGGGGACATTATAAAGGGGATAATGACTGGGGTCATGATGTTAAAGTGCTCACCAGGGGGACATTATAAAGGGGATAATGACTGGGGTCATGATGTTAAAGTGCTCACCAGGGGGACATTATAGAGAGGATAATGACTGGGGTCATGATGTTAAAGTGCTCACCAGGGGGACATTATTGAGAAGATAATGATTGGGGTCACCTTCTTACTGTAGTGTCCTTCCTACTGTCCTTCCTACTGTCCTTCCTACTGTCCTTCCTACTGTCCTTCCTACTGTAGTGTCCTTCCTACTGTCCTTCCTACTGTCCTTCCTACTGTCCTTCTTACTGTCCTTCTTACTGTAGTGTCCTTCCTACTGTCCTTCCTATTGTCCTTCCTACTGTCCTTCTTACTGTAGTGTCCTTCCTGCTGTCCTTCTTACTGTAGTGTCCTTCCTACTGTCCTTCCTACTGTAGTGTCCTTCCTACTGTCCTTCTTACTGTAGTGTCCTTCCTGCTGTCCTTCTTACTGTAGTGTCCTTCCTACTGTCCTTCCTACTGTAGTGTCCTTCCTACTGTCCTTCTTACTGTAGTGTCCTTCCTGCTGTCCTTCCTACTGTCCTTCCTACTGTCCTTCTTACTGTAGTGTCCTTCCTACTGTCCTTCCTACTGTCCTTCCTACTGTCCTTCTTACTGTAGTGTCCTTCCTACTGTCCTTCCTACTGTCCTTCTTACTGTAGTGTCCTTCCTACTGTCCTTCCTATTGTCCTTCCTACTGTCCTTCTTACTGTAGTGTCCTTCCTACTGTCCTTCCTACTGTCCTTCTTACTGTAGTGTCCTTCCTACTGTCCTTCCTATTGTCCTTCCTACTGTCCTTCTTACTGTAGTGTCCTTCCTACTGTCCTTCCTACTGTCCTTCTTACTGTAGTGTCCTTCCTACTGTCCTTCCTACTGTAGTGTCCTTCCTACTGTCCTTCTTACTGTAGTGTCCTTCCTGCTGTCCTTCTTACTGTAGTGTCCTTCCTGCTGTCCTTCTTACTGTAGTGTCCTTCCTGCTGTCCTTCTTACTGTAGTGTCCTTCCTGCTGTCCTTCCTACTGTCTTCCTACTATCCTTCCTACTATCCTTCCTAGTGTCCTTCCTACTGTCCTTCCTGCTATTGTGTTTCCTACTGTAGTGTCCGTCCTACTGTAGTGTCCTTCCTACTGTAGTGTCCTTCCTACTGTAGTGTCCTTCCTACTGTAGTGTCCTTCCTACTATAGTGTCCTTCCTACTGTAGTGTCCTTCCTGCTATAGTGTCCTTCCTACTGTAGTGTCCTTCCTACTGTAGTGTCCTTCCTACTGTAGTGTCCTTCCTACTGTAGTGTCCTTCCTGCTGTAGTGTCCTTCCTATTGTAGTGTCCTTCCTGCTGTA
>NW_024061289.1:115000-154746 GCF_016432855.1 Salvelinus namaycush
TATTGAGCATTTGTGGCCTTTCTGTTAGCTTGAATGAGTCTGGACATTCTCCTCTGACCTCTCTCATTAACAAGGTGTTTTTACCCACAGAACTGCCGCTCACTGAATGTGTTTTGTTTATCGCACCATTCTCTGTTAACTCTAGAGACTGTAGTGCATAAAAATCCCAGGAAGGCAGCTGTTTCTGAGATGCTGGAATCTCCATGTGTGGCATCAACAATCATACCATGGTCAAATTTGCTTAGATTACGCATCTTGCCCATTCTAATGTTAGGTCGAACAACATCTAAAGCTCTCAAGTCTATATACTCTATATATTGAGTTGCAGGCAGCCACATGATTCGCTGTTCAAATGTAACCTTCCTTGATGGGCTAAATCAGGTCTGTAGAGCTGATGGCATGACCTATGTCATTGTGTGGGATAATGTCAGGTTCCACCATGCTCAAATGGTGCAAGCATGGTTTCAGGCCCATCCACATTTTACCACCCCGTACTCTCCTTTCCTAAAACCCGATTGAGGAATTTTTCTCCACATGGAGGTGGAAGGTATATGATAGGCGCCCTCACGAACAAGCCACCCTTCTCCAGGCCATGGATGACGCATGCAATGACATCACGGCAGACCAGTGTCAGGCCTGGATTCGTCATGCCTGAAGATTCTTCCCAACATGTTTGGCTAATGAAATCATCCATTTTGATGTGGATGAGAACCTGTGGCCAAATCCACAAGACAGGGTTGATGGAAATATAGAAGTACAGTAATCAATCCTTTGTTTTGCTTTTTACAGTAAGCCAGGTGAGGAACAGTGCAGTTGATGTTTTACTGTAGTTTCTTTCTTTTTTGTAGCTAATTATTTTTGCTTTGATTCAAAGAAACCTATAGGGGATTTTATTGTATTTCATCAATAAATTTCAGATTTTGTTCAATGATTCCACTGTGTCTGTAGTATTCTCTTTACTAGTCCTTTTACAGTGATGTAATTATGTGTAGTACCATAATGAAACATGTATCACATATTTTGTACTACAATATTTAATGATTGAACGAACAACTACACAGTGAAACAATCGGTATCTTGTGTGTAGGTGATCTAAATGAATGTTCCTATGGTATTTCATGATCATTTAGTTATTTGAACCAATGATTCTGCAAGTGCAAGGTTTCTTTAAAGATATGAATGCACAATGCAATGTTTTGAACATTGGACAGCCTGTGTTACAAGTGATGACCGTTTTGAGTTTTGTGTCTAGAGTTTTGAAAAATGACCACAAGGTTCTGAAATTAGTGCCAAAGGGATTGTAAAAAACTGTAAGACATTAATGAACGAGCTAAGATGGATGTAGTCAATATAAATATTTGTTCAGCACTTTTGAAATGTACAGCGACAGAATTCAGAACATGGGCAGTTCTTACAGTATTCTCCCTGTACACCAAGTCAGAACTGTAGGATAAATAAAGGGGGCATGTAAGCAGACAATGAAAGCTCTTACAATATTCGATGATGACATTTCTCTAAAACAGGCTATAGGCTACATGTTTTTGTTAGGGTGAGGCACATGGGCTACTAACAGCTTACTACACCACATACACTTAGTATTATTTTCATCGCTACAGTATACTCCCTGGCATATTTCATTATTTATGCAGCAGCATACAATACATGTTTTAAGTCACCTTGTTGTGCTGTGCTCCCCTGAACAGGAAGGTCGCGCGGCGTTCCTTCTTCTGGGCGAATTGTGGCATCAAAGTCTGTCATTCTCTGGATTTATGGTGCTTTCAAGACAACTGGGAACTCGGAAAAAAACAAGGTCGTATCATGACGTTAGTGATCTTCAGGTCGGAGCTCTAGAAAGAGGCCAGAGTTCCCCGACTTGGAATTCCGAGTTGCATGACCGTTCAAAACGTATTTTCCCAGTCGGAGCTGGGAAAATATGAGTTCCCAGTTGAGTTCCCAGTTGTCTTGAACTCACTGAAGTCTGAGATTTCCCAGTTCCGAGTTTCCAGTTGTTTTTAACGCGGCAGAAGTCGTGCTGGATTGACAGCATGGCCAATATACAGAAACAGTCAAACGTTTAGACAAACCTACTCAATTAAGGGTTTTTCTTTATTTTTAAAAATATTTTCTACATTGTAGAATAATAGTAAAGACATCCAAACTATGAAATAACACATGTGGAATCATGTAGTAACCAAAAAAGTGGTAAACAAATCAAAATATGTTTATATTTGAGATTCTTCAAAGTAGCCACCCTTTGCCCTGATGACAGCTTTGCACACTCTTTGCAATCTCTCAACCAGCTTCATGAGGTAGTCAACTGGAATACATTTCAATTAACAGGTGTGCCTTGTTAAAAGTTAATTTGTGGAATTTCTTTCCTTCTTAACTTCTTATGGCTGCAAGCCCGACGTCGGTACACTTATGACAACAGCCAGCTCAAGTGCAGGGCGCGAAATTCAAAATATATATTTTTTAAATATTTTACTTTCACACATTAACAAGTCCAATACAGCATATGAAAGGTACACATCTTGTGAATCCAGCCAACATGTCCGATTTTTTAAATGTTTTACAGGGAAGACACAATATGTAAATCTATTAGCTAACCACGTTAGCAAAAGACACCACTTTTTTTACTCCACCAGTTTTTTACTCCATCAGTAGCTATCACAAATTCGACCAAATAAAGATATAAATAGCCACTAACCAAGAAACAACTTCATCAGATGACAGTCTGATAACATATTTATTGTATAGCATATGTTTTGTTAGAAAAATGTGCATATTTCAGGTATAAATCATAGTTTACATTGCAGCTACAATCAGAAATTGCACCGAAAGCAGCCATAAAACTTACAGACACCAACGTCAAATACCTAATTACTCATCATAAAACATTTCTGAAAAATACATAGTGTACAGCAAATGAAAGACAGGCATCTTGTGATTCCAGCCAATATTTCCGATTTATTAAGTGTTTTACAGCGAAAACAGAATATAGCGTTATATTAGCTTACCACAATAGCCAGAAACACTTGGGCGCCGACGACTAGTTCACATCTACGACAGATATATGAAATAGCATCATAAAATGTTTCTTACTTTTGCTGATCTTCCATCAGAATGTTGGACAAGGTGTCCTTTGTCCAGAACAATCGTTGTTTGGATTTAGAACGGCAACTTTCCCTCTTGATTTAGCAAGCACACTTGCCAAGTGGCACGGATCTCTCCATCGTCAACAAAGTCAGAGAACGGAACACGGCAAAACTCCCGAAAAAATTTCAATAATCTGATTAAACTATATTGAAAAAACATACTTTACGATGATATGGTCACATGTATCAAATAAAATCAAAGCCGGAGATAGTAGTCGCCTATAACGGCAGCTAAACAGAAGGCAATCCCACTGTCCACCTCGCGCTCTCGAGAGTACCGGAAATGAGGGACACGTCATACAAAGAGCTTGTATTCCACTTCAGACCAAGATAAACACTAAATTTCTTCTCTCACAGCCTCTTGACATCCAGGGGAAGGTCTATGAAGTGCACGTATACTCTTACGTATCATGCCCATTTATAGGCAGGAAGAAGAACAGAGCCTCGATTTCAGACTTTCCACTTCCTGGTCAGGAAGTTTGTGCCAAATGAGTTCTGTTTGACTCACAGATATAATTCAAACGGTTTTAGAAACTAGAGAGTGTTTTCTATCCAATAGTAATAATAATATGCATATTGTACGAGCAAGAATTGAGTACGAGGCCGTTTGAAATGGGCACCTTTAATCAGAGCTACTCAATACTGCCCCTGCAGCCATAAAAAGTTAATGCATTTGATCCAATCAGTTGTGTTGTGACAAGGTAGGGGTGGTATACAGAAGATAGCCCTATTTGGTAAAAGACCAAGTCCATATTATGGCAAGAACAGCTCAAATAAGCAAAGAGAAATGACAGTCCATCATTCTACAATGTAGAAAATATAAAAAATAAAGAAAAACCCTTGAATGAGTAGGTGTGTCCAAACTACTGACTGGTACTGTATATTCAACCTTTTCTAGCCCATGGTGTTGCATGAGAATGTTCCTTTTAAACTAGGAAAAGAGACCCTTAAACCCAGACTTGGACCACACACCCTCTCCACTGAATAGCAGGCTAGTGATTGCTTTGCAACGCTTGCAGTTGTCCGCTGATTCCTTCCAAACCACTCATTGTTGAATATGCAATTTCCAGCTTGTTGTGTAATGTTTATGACCAATGGCCGATGAGCACCGATATGTTTTTTCTATAATTTCTCTTCATATGACAAGGAATGAAAGACTTGATTCATGACGATGAATGCTTGTCTAGCTTGCTAGCTAAGATTTTGAAGGTATGATGTTGACATTATCAGTCCCATCAAAGATACGGTAGATATAACGTGATTTGACGTCATTTTATCTGTGGCCAATGACGTTGAGCCTTCTTGGATGGGCACTTCTAATGTAGATTTTGCGGTAACGTAGTGTCCCCATCAGTGACAGAACACTGAGCCAATTATGGCACAACTAGAGAACATTACCAACCCCTACGCTCTGTATTTTCCGCTGGCTGCCTCACCACCACAGAAAGCACTGAGCTAGGCTGAAACACATGTATTTTGGAGCTGCCTTACTGAAGAAAGCAAAAAATAGACTATGTTTGTATGCGGCTTTATTAACTCAATGCTTTTTTGGGGGCTTTTTTTTACATTGTCTGTAAACTGATATGTGACACATATTAATGCCAAAATAACAGGCTCTGCCCCACCTGCCCTGAATGACAGGTCACCACTGAATACATACAAGAAAATTATCAGAAGTTCTGCAAATGAGCATTTGATCATTGCTGTTCTGCTATAGATACGTTTCAACACAGATTTAAAATAATTGCTTGTACACAATTGAGAAAATTGAGTCAGTGGTTTGGCTTGTGTGTTTAAGAGGGTTCATGTGTGTAAAGGGGGATGGATGAGTGTGTGAAGGGGGGATGGGTGAGTGTGTGAAGTGGGAATGGGTGAGAGTGTGTGAAGGGGAGATGGGTGAGAGTGTGTGAAGGGTGGATGGGTGAGAGTGTGTGAAGAGGGGTGGGTGAGAATGTGTGAAGGGGGGATGGGTGAGTGTGTGTGAAGGGTGGATGGGTGAGAGTGTGTGAAGGGGGGTGGGTGAGAATGTGTGAAGGGGGGATGGGTGAGTGTGTGTGAAGGGGAGATGGTTGAGAGTATGTGAGGGGAGATGGGTGAGAGTGTATGAAGGGGAGATGGGTGAGAGTATGTGAGGGGAGATATGTGAGGGGAGATGGGTGAGAGTGTGTGAAGGGGAGATGGGTGAGAGTATGTGAAGGGGAGATGGGTGAGAGTATGTGAAGGGGAGATGGGTGAGAGTGTGTGAAGGGGAGATGGGTGAGAGTGTGTGAAGGGGGGATGGGTGAGTGTGTGAAAGGGGGATGGGTGAGTGTGTGAAAGGGGGATGGGTGAGAGTGTGTGAAAGGGGGATGGGTGAGTGTGTGAAGGGGGGATGCGTGAGAGTTTGTGAAGGGGGGATGGGGGAGAGTGTGTGAAGGGGGGATGGGTGAGAGTCTGTGAAAGGGGGATGGGTGAGAGTATGTGAAGGGGGGGTGGGTGAGAGTATGTGAAGGGGGGTGGGTGAGAGTATGTGAAGGGGGGATGGGTGAGAGTGTGTGAAGGGGGGATGGGTGAGTGTTTGAAAGATGTGTGACTATAGGTGTTCACACATATGACTCCATCCGTCTGCTCCCCAGTAATTTAGTTCGGGGGTGTCGGGTCAAACGGAGGTAAATGCAACAAGAGTTGTTTGTGTCTTTGTGTTTAAATCTGACAACGTGTGTGTGTGTGTGTGGGTGTGTGTGTGTGTGAATAGAATAGTGATGTGTTTCATTCTAGTGTTTGTAGAGTAAGTGTCAGCTTTGATGTTTGATTGTTTGCTTCTTTCCGCTCACTGACCCTGAGTCAGGTTTCTGATCACTGACCCTGAGTCAGGTTTCTGATCACTGACCCTGAGTCAGGTTTCTGATCACTGACCCTGGGTCAGGTTTCTGATCACTGACCCTGGGTCAGGTTTCTGATCACTGACCCTGAGTCAGGTTTCCGCTCACTGACCCTGAGTCAGGTTTCCGCTCACTGACCCTGAGTCAGGTTTCCGCTCACTGACCCTGAGTCAGGTTTCCGCTCACTGACCCTGAGTCAGGTTTCCGCTCACTGACCCTGAGTCAGGTTTCCGCTCACTGACCCTGAGTCAGGTTTCTGATCACTGACCCTGAGTCAGGTTTCCGCTCACTGACCCTGAGTCAGGTTTCTGCTCACTGACCCTGGGTCAGGTTTCCGCTCACTGACCCTGAGTAAGGTTTCCGCTCACTGACCCTGAGTCAGGTTTCTGATCACTGACCCTGAGTCAGGTTTCTGATCACTGACCCTGGATCAGGTTTCCGCTCACTGACCCTGAGTCAGGTTTCCGCTCACTGACCCTGAGTCAGGTTTCTGATCACTGACCCTGAGTCATGTTTCTGATCACTGACCCTGGGTCAGGTTTCTGATCACTGACCCTGAGTCAGGTTTCTGATCACTGACCCTGAGTCAGGTTTCTGATCACTGACCCTGAGTCATGTTTCTGATCACTGACCCTGGGTCAGGTTTCTGATCACTGACCCTGAGTCAGGTTTCTGATCACTGACCCTGGGTCAGGTTTCTGATCACTGACCCTGAGTCAGGTTTCTGATCACTGACCCTGGGTCAGGTTTCTGATCACTGACCCTGGGGTAGCAGCTTGGCCCTTATCTCAACAACACTGGACTACTAGCTACCTCTGAAATATTACACAGTCCACACACACCACTCCACATTTTCATTCCACATCGCCTCAAAATAGCAACCCTCAACCTACATCTCTCAACTCACATCCAAATACTGATCGCTGCTTTTATATCCGGTCTGGCTAGGGGCTGCTGTGAATAACTGCAGTAAACCGCAGACACCCAGAGAAAGAAAAAGCACATGCATTAGGACTGATGAACTGCACATCGGAAACAGAGATTGGACTCATCAGGAGTTGACTGTATAGCAATACTGTAATCTGTGCAATCATCTACTTCACCCCACACCAGTCAATTACCCCTCCTACCATCCCTCCATCCTCCTGCCTCCCTCCCTCTCTCCATATCTACACCACCCCTCCTACCATCCCTCCATCCTCCTGCCTCCCTCCCTCTCTCCATATCTACACTCCTCCTCCTACCATACCGCCATCCTCCTGTCTCCCTCCCTCTCTCCATATCTACACCACCCCTCCTACCATCCATCCCTCCATCCTCCCTCTCTCCATATCTACACCCCTCCTACCATTCATCCCTCTATCCTCCTGCCTCCCTCCCTCTCTCCATATCTGCATCCCTCCTCCTACCATCCCTCCATCCTCCTGCCTCCCTGCCTCTCTCCATATCTACACACCTCCTCCTCCTACCATCCCTCCATCCCTCCCTCTCTACATATCTACACCCCTCCTCCTACCATCCATCCCTCCATCCCTCCATCCCTCCCCAGAAATGGCAGAAGAAAAAAACAGATCTACTAATCAGTGTGTGTGTGTGTGTGTATGCATGTGTGTGTGTGTGTGTGTGTGTGTGTGTGTGTGTGTGTGTGTGTGTGTGTGTGTGTGTGTGTTGTATGCCCCCCACACCCTTCAGCACTCGGCGGTCCCGTTCTGGGAGCTTGTGTGGCCTACCACTTTGTGGCTGAGCCATTGTGGCTCCTAGATGTTTCCACTTCACAATAACAGCACTTAAAGTTGACCTTGGCACCTCTAGCAGGACAGAAATTGGACGAATTGACTTGTTGGAAAGGTGGCATCCTATGACAGTGCCATGTTGAAAGTCACTGAGCTCTTCAGTAAGGCAGTTCTACTGCCAATGTTTGTCTATGGAGATTGCATGACTGTGTGCTTGATTTAACACACCTGTTAGCAACGGCTGTGGCTGAAATAGCCAAATCCACTAATTTGAAGGGATGTCCTCATACTTTTGTACATATAGTGTATTGTTAAAACCAAATACTTTTAGACTTTTACTCAAGTAATATTTTACTGGGTGACTTTCCCTTTTACTGGGGTAACTTTTGATGAAGGTATCTTTACTTAAGTATGGCAATTGGGTCCGTTTCCAACCACTGCTAATCAAGGTCTTGATGATTTGCTTTGTGAGGAGAAACATCTGTTTCAGTCCTTGGCTAGAATACAAGCTTGCACAAACAGTAGACCATAGCTAGATCATTGCATAACTTAACATAAACGCTGCATGATTTAAAATTGATCTGTTGAAAATCTTAAAGGGTCTTATCTAGCACAGAGAGACATGCACACACAAATACACACACACACACACATACATACATAAATACACACACACACACACATACATACACACATACATACACATATACATACACACACACACATACATACATACACACACACACACACACACACAGATACATACACACATACATACACACACACACACATACACGCACACACATACACACACACACACATACATGCACATACACACATACACACACACACATACACACACACACACACATACATACACACACACATACATGCACATACACACATACACACATACACACATACACACACACATACACACAGAGAGAGAGAGTAAAATATGCTGGAGGGTGGTCCTCTGTAGCTCAGTTGGTAGAGCATGGCACTTGCAATGTCAGAACAGTGGGACCGATTCCAGGGACCACCCGTATGCATGTACGACTGACTGTATGTCGCTTTGGATGAAAGTGTCTGCTAAATGACATATAGTACTAGCAGAAACAGGCCTTCTTCTCCACTCCTAAAACTCCTGTACTCACATCTCATTTTCTCTAATCCACTCATGCTAATTTACCCTGTCAAGCCTCCAAGCCTCCATTACAGTGCTGCAGAGAAAGCAGGGTCACAAATCAATACCGTTCTTTATGTGCTGTCGGGCAACGGTGTCTAAATTGAATTTGTATTTGTGGTCCTGTCAACTGGAACTTTTTTGGAACACCATTATATTTGTCTTACTGAGATTTACTGTCAGGGCCCAGGTCTGACAGAATCTGTGCAGAAGATCCTGGTGCTGCTGTAGGTCCTCCATGGTTGGGGACAGAAGCACCAGATCATCAGCAAACAGTAGACATTTGACATCAGATTCTAGTAGGGTGAGGTTGGGTGCTGCTGACTGTTGTAGTGCCCTGGCCAATTATTTGATATATATGTTGAAGAGGGTGGGGCTTAAGCTGCATCCCTGTCTCACACCAAGGCCCTGTGGAAAGAAATGTTTGTGTTTTTTTGTCCATTTTAACTGCACACTTTTTATTTGTGTACATGGATTTTATAGTGTCGTATGTTTTTCCCCCAACACCACTTTCCATCAATTTGTATAGCAGACCCTCATCCCAAAATGAGTCAAAAGCTTGTTTGAAATCAACAAAGCATGAGAAGACTTTGCCTTTGTTTTGGTTTGTTTGTCCATTAGGGTGTGCAAGGTGTTTTCAGTACATTGTTTTCACTGAGGAAATGTAAGAGTCTGCTGTTAATGATAATGCAGAGGATTTCCCCAAAGTTTCTGTTGATGCATATCCCAAAACGATTGGAGAAGTGGTTTATTCACACATCTCCGTTTTGGATAGGTAACTCTTTGTGTTGTTGTTTGTTTAGTGTATTCCAATTTTCCCAGAAGTGGTTTGATTCTATGGATTTTTCAGTTACATTGAGCTGATTTCTGACGTGCTGTTCCTTCTTTTTCCATCGTATATTTCTGTATTGTTTTAGTGATTCACCATAGTGACGGCGTGGGCTCCTATTTTCTGGGTCTCTGTGTTTTTTTCTTTTCTTAGGTTTTTGCATTCTTCATCAAACCATTTGTCTTTTTTTGTTGTTAATTAGGTTGTTGTTGAGAATACAGCTAGTCATCTCTCTCTCTGTGTGTAGTGAGTGAGAATACAGCTAGTCATCTCTCTCTCTGTGTGTAGTGAGTGAGGCAAGCAAGACCAAAGACCAAAGTTAACGAGAAATTGCATTCGTAGAAGAGGGAACAAACCAGAGATCTCACAGGCTGTGAAAATAAGAGGAAACATATTTACAAACAGTAAAGACAGCGTGTATCTTGTTTATTGAGGACATTTGTAGATATTACTGTAGGAGTCACCGGGCAGGTCAGCAGTTGTGATTTTCCCAGCATTCTCATCTTTCACTTTTTCCTCATGGGCCACTGGTCACATTCACTCGTAGTTTTTTTATTTAAATTGTTCATTTATTTCTGTATGTATTTATTTTGTTTTGTTTTCTACTCAAGATGCAACCTTAAGGGGCAGTTGGCGATTAGGTCACGGTTATGTCACAGTCAGCATGCATGAGAAAAACCTCAGTGATAGGTGTACTCCTGTAGTTTCACATACAACACACAACACACACACACCAACACACACAGCAGGATCTAAGCATGTTCCAGTGCCAGGTCTGGTTGCTGTTGTAACATGTGTTGGCCTGTAGGTAAAATAGCTTTGTCAGCAAACTCCACCTGTTACATACCACTTCTCTGTCCGACTGGGATGCATTATGCAGGGGCCGATGACCCTGTGTGCTACTGTGTGTGTGTGTTTATGACCCTGTGTGCCACTGTGTGTGTGTGTGTGTGTGTGTGTGTGTGTGTGTGTGTGTGTGTGTGTGTGTGTGTGTGTGTGTGTGTGTGTGTGTGTGTGTGTGTGTGTGTTTATGACCCTGTGTGCCTCTGTGTGTGTGTTTATGACCCTGTGTGCCACTGTGTGTGTGTGTGTGTGTGTGTGTGTGTGTGTGTGTGTGTGTGTGTGTATGACCCTGTGTGCCACTGTGTGTGTGTTTATGACCCTGTGTGCCTCTGTGTGTGTGTGTGTGTGTGTGTGTGTGTGTGTGTGTGTGTGTGTGTGTGTGTGTGTGTGTGTGTGTGTGTGTGTGTGTTTATGACCCTGTGTGCCACTGTGTGTGTGTGTGTGTGTGTGTGTGTGTGTGTGTGTGTGTGTGTGTGTGTGTGTGTGTGTGTGTGTGTGTGTGTGTGTGTGTGTGTTTATGACCCTGTGTGCCTCTGTGTGTGTGTTTATGACCCTGTGTGCCACTGTGTGTGTGTGTGTGTGTGTGTGTGTGTGTGTGTGTGTGTGTGTGTGTGTGTGTCAGTTTCTTGCAGCGTGCCCTTGTCCTCTCAATGTGTAGGCAGTATATGAAGTCGTGTACTAGCGTCACCATTGGTCAACATGATTTGATTGGACAGTTGCACTCTACTGGGCTAAACTTGAATATGGCAGAGTTTATTCCCATTATGCAGGCACATGTCATGGACTATCCCTGTACAGTCATCTCTCCCCTGGCTGCTATGATAGGACAGGACAGCAGTATGCTAAGGGATTGGCTCTGTGGCAAGAACTGTACCCTCCTGTAGCCACCACTGTCAGCCCACCTCTCCATATCTCCGAGCTATAGGAATGTACTGTACGGAATGAACCAATGCAGTGAGTAATAGGGGTGGGAGTGGAGGTCACATGTGTATGTGTCAAGATTCAATGATGAAATCACTGGGATGGAGTGAGCGAGTAGATGGAGTGAAGGGAGGAGAGAATAGAGGCGATAGGCAGACCCTGGAGGCACACACACGCTCAGCGGCGGCGCCTGGCGTGATGAAAAGAGGTCGCCTCCCCCCTCTCCTCCGCCTTGGGTCAGGGCTGAGGGCAGGACATGTGGGCGTGTGTGTCATTGAGAAATTAATGACATAAATCCATCAAAGGTGATTTAATTTCACCTTTAATTTCACCCAGTCAGGACAGTTATTTGTATGTCAGTCAAATTGGTGACCTCATAGCGGAAGGCATCCTATCAGAGGATAAACACAAACAAATGAGTGTTCCTCACAAATAACCCTTTGAGCTCTTCAAAGGTTCTTTGCTATTTTAGTGATAATTAAAATGTAGGGAGGCGGCTCATACAAATATTTTGGGGCGTGGTTTACTTACAGCAACCGTGAGTGAGAATCTCGTTCCAGTTTATCTAATGTGTTGTGCTATGCCGTTACATATTATATATAGTATGACTATGTGATGTCTTGTGAAAGACTCACATATGGCCTTGTGTCAATTAAGAACGGTTGACTAAACCAGTCAGTGGTTCTCAAGTCTCTCCACAGGGACCCCCAGCTGTTCCAGATGTATCTCACTTGATTCAAATGTCTCAACTAACACAATAATAATACCTATGGAATTTTAACAATATAATATGGCTGACTAGAATAGACAACCCTGTATGGTTCTTCAAAAGGATCTACGAAGAACCTTTCTGATAGAAAAAGGTTCTTTATGGAACCATTCTCTATAAAGGTTCTATAATGAACCATAATAAAAGGCTTCTAACCATAGCGGAACCCTTTTTTGGTGCTATATAGAAAACATTTGAATGGTTCTTTATAAAAACGTATCTTTATAACACCATAATATAATACAGGTTCCATTTAGAACCTCATGAGCATGGTTCTTCATTGAACCTTTCAAAAAAGGGTTCTATGTAGCACCAAAAAGGGTTCCGCTGTGGTTACAAGCCAAAGAACACCTATCAGGTTCCATAGTTTTTTAGTGTGTATTGTAGCATCCAAGGCTGAGCAGTGAGCGGCGCAGAAAGAAGCAGCAAGCAGCAGTGTTATTACACTATAAACGTCCATGGCAACAACGCGTGTTGGGTACAGGCAGACCCACATTAATGACAGAAGTGTCTCCAGTAACCAAGTGACGTCAACAAGGGACTTATCTTGGATTTGAAAGCAGCAAAGAATGTTGTTCATTCCATTCATAGCAATGTAAGTGGTTATAACCTCTCTGTGTGTTATGATTCAAGATAAAGAACCTGTCAAGGTACAACAGGAATGTCCCAATACCCTGCAGGAACGATCAACCTTGGTACACTAAACTAATACCCTGCAGGAACGATCAACCGTGGTACACTAAACTAATACCCTGCAGGCACGATCAACCTTGGTACACTAAACTAATACCCTGCAGGAACGATCAACCGTGGTACACTAAACTAATACCCTGCAGGCACGATCAACCTTGGTACACTAAACTAATACCCTGCAGGCACGATCAACCTTGGTACACTAAACTAATACCCTGCAGGCACGATCAACCGTGGTACACTAAACTAATTCCCTGCAGGCACGATCAACCGTGGTACACTAAACTAATTCCCTGCAGGAACGATCAACCTTGGTACACTAAACTAATTCCCTGCAGGAACGATCAACCGTGGTACAGTAAACTAATTCCCTGCAGGCACGATCAACCTTGGTACACTAAACTAATTCCCTGCAGGAACGATCAACCTTGGTACACTAAACTAATTCCCTGCAGGAACGATCAACTTTGGTACACTAAACTAATTCCCTGCAGGCACGATCAACCTTGGTACACTAAACTAATTCCCTGCAGGCACGATCAACCTTGGTACACTAAACTAATTCCCTGCAGGCACGATCAACCTTGGTACACTAAACTAATTCCCTGCAGGCACGATCAACCTTGGTACAGTAAACTAATTCCCTGCAGGCACGATCAACCTTGGTACAATAAACTAATTCCCTGCAGGAACGATCAACCTTGGTACAATAAACTAATTCCCTGCAGGAACGATCAACCGTGGTACAATAAACTAATTCCCTGCAGGAACGATCAACCTTGGTACACTAAACTAATACCCTGCAGGAACGATCAACCTTGGTACAATAAACTAATTCCCTGCAGGAACGATCAACCTTGGTACAATAAACTAATTCCCTGCAGGAACGATCAACCTTGGTACACTAAACTAATTCCCTGCAGGAACGATCAACCTTGGTACACTAAACTAATTCCCTGCAGGCACGATCAACCTTGGTACACTAAACTAATTCCCTGCAGGAACGATCAACCTTGGTACACTAAACTAATTCCCTGCAGGAACGATCAACCTTGGTACACTAAACTAATTCCCTGCAGGAACGATCAACCGTGGTACACTAAACTAATTCCCTGCAGGCACGATCAACCTTGGTACACTAAACTAATTCCCTGCAGGAACGATCAACCTTGGTACACTAAACTAATTCCCTGCAGGAACGATCAACCTTGGTACAGTAAACTAATTCCCTGCAGGAACGATCAACCTTGGTACACTAAACTAATTCCCTGCAGGAACGATCAACCTTGGTACACTAAACTAATTCCCTGCAGGCACGATCAACCTTGGTACAATAAACTAATTCCCTGCAGGAACGATCAACCTTAGTATGACACTAAACTGAAGTCTTTCTCATGTCAACAATGGGTCAGTGGCAGCATGCCACTGACCCATTGTCCTTACAACAGTGTAGTTGTCCCCATTGTCCTTACAACAGTGTAGTTACTCCACAATACTAACCTAATTGACAGAGTGAAAAGAAGGAAGCCTGTACAGAATACAAATATTCCCTAATATGCATCCTGTTTGGAACTTAAGGAACTTAAGTAATAATGCAAAAAAATCTGGTAAAGCAATTAACACTTTGTACTCAGGACAAAAATGTATGTTTGGGAGAAATCCAATTCAACACATTACGGAGTACCACTCTCCATATTTTCAAGCATAGTGATGGCTGCTACATGTTATGGGTATGCTTGTAATCATAAAAGACTGGGGAGTTTTTCATAATAAAAAAAGAAACGGAATGGAATTAAGCACAGACAAAATCCTAGAGGAAAACCTGGTTCAGTCTGCTTTCCACCAGACACTAGAAGATTAATTCCCCTTTCAGCAGGACAATAACCTAAAACACAAGGCCAAATCTACAGTGGAGTTGCTTACCAAGAAGACAGTGAACGTTCCTGAGTGGTCGAGCTACTGTTTTGACTTAAAACTCCTTGAAAATCTATGGCAAAACCTGAAAATGGCTGTCTAGCAACAATCAACAACCAATTTGACAGAACTTGGAGAATTTTTAAAAGAAAAATTAGCAAATGTTGCACAATCCAGGTGTGAAAAGCTCTTTGAGACTTACCCAGAAAGACCCACAGCTGTAATAGCTGCCAAAGGTGATTAAAACATGTATTGACTCAGGGGATTGAATATACTAAATGGGATCACACTTTTGTATACAGTATATACAGTATATATACAGTACCTGTCAAAATTTGGACACACCTACTCATTCAAGGGTTTTTCTTTCTTTTTACTATTTTCTACATTGTAGAATACTAGTGAAGACATTAACACCATGAAATAACACATATGTAGTAACTCAAAAAGTGTTAAACAAATCAAAATATATTTTATATTCATCAAAGTAGCCACCCTTTGCCTTGATGACAGCTTTGCACAATCTTGGCATTCTCTCAACCAGCTTCATGAGGTAGTCACCTGGAATGCTTTTCAATCAGCATTGAAGGAGTTCCCACACATGTTGAGCACTTGTTGGCTGCTTTTCCTTCACTCTGCATGTCCAACTCATCCCAAACCATCTCAATTGGGTTGAAGATGGGTGATTGTGGAGGCCAGGTCATCTGATGCAGCACTCCATCACTCTCCTTCTCGGTCAAATAGCCCTTACACAGCCTGGAGGTGTGTTTTGGGTCATTGTCCTGTTGAAAAACAAATGATAGTGTCACGTTCCTGACCTGTTTTCAATTGTTTTTGTATGTGTTTAGTTGGTCAGGGCGTGAGTTGGGGTGGGCATTCTATGTTATGTGTTTCTATGTTGGGTTAAATGTGTTGCCTGATATGGTTCTCAATTAGAGGCAGGTGTTTGACGTTTCCTCTGATTGAGAACCATATTAAGGTAGGCTGTTCTCACTGTTTGTTTGTGGGTGATTGTCTTCCGTGTCTGTGTATGTCGCACCACACGGGACTGTTTCGTTTTCGTTCGTGTATGTAGTCTGTTCCTGTTCGTGCGTTCTTCGTGTTATTATGTAAGTTCGTTTGTTCAGGTCTGTTGACTTCGTTTATTGTTTTGTAGTTTGTTCAAGTATATTTTCGTCTTCATTATTATTATTACAATCATCATGTATTCCACCTACGCTGCATTTTGGTCCAATCCTTCTCGCCTCTCCTCATCCGAGGAGGAGGAAAAATATGACGACCGTTACAGATAGTCCCACTAAGCGCAAACCAGATGGGATGACGTATCGCTGCAGAATGCTGTGGTAGCCATGCTGGTTAAGTGTGCCTTGAATTCTAAATAAATCACAGACAGTATCACCAGCAAAGCACCAACCACACCATCACACCTCCTCCTCCATGCTTCACGGTGGGAACCACACATGCGGAGATCCTCCATTCATCTTCTCTGCATCTCACAAAGACACTGCGGTTGGAACCAAAAATTGAACATTTGGACCAAAGAACAGATTTCCACCGGTCTAACGTCCATTGCTCATGTTTCTTGGCCCAAGCAAGTCTCTTCTTCTTATTGGTGTTGTTTAGTAGTGGTTTCTTTGCAGCGATTCAACCATGAAGGCCTGATTCACACAGTCTCCTCTGAACAGTTGATGTTGAGATGTGTCTGTTTCTTGAACGATGCGAAGCATTTATTTGGGCTGCAATTTCTGAGGCTAATAACTCTAATGAACTTATCCTCTGCAGCAGAGATAACTCTGGGTCTTCCTTTCCTGTGATGGTCCTCATGAGCCAATTTCATCACAGAGCATGATTGTTCCGTATTGACTGACTTTCATGTCTCAAAGTAATGATGGACTATCATTTCTCTTTGCATAATATGGACTTGGTCTTTTACCATATAGGGCTATCTTCTGTATACCACCTCTACCTTGTCACAACACAACTGATTGGCTCAAACGCATTAACCTCTTGCGAATATAGGGGGTGCTGTTTCGCATTAGCATAATTTGCACTACAGATTAAACGGCTTCCTACTCAATTCTTGCTCGTACAATATGCATATTATTATTATTATTGGATAGAAAACAGTCTCTAGCTTCTATAGCCGTTGGAATTTTGTCTCTGAGTGAAACAGAACTCAATCTACAGCACTTTTCATGATAGGGAGTCAGATTTCAAACATTTTGGCCACTGATCTGGAGTCAGTTTGAAGGTCCGTGTAAATGCTATGGAGAAACAGACACGTCTTACGTCTTCCCCTGGATGTCAGTGCGTGATGACGCTTTGAATGGAGTCGATTGCGCAATCAGGGGCTGTATAAAACAGCAAATACCGGAAGTAGCTTCCCTTTGCTGCCTGCGCCTTGCGCGCGAAGGACATCGGACTCGCCTCCTTCCAAGCTTTAGTTTAGCCAGTAATATTTCTCTGGTCATGTTTTTACTCGTTAGAGGTGTTAAAAACATCATAAGGTAGTTAATTTAAACCGTTTTATAGCAATTTATATCCGTTTAGTGCGATTTTGAGGCATTGCTTTGTGTTGCACTTTGAAGCGCCGGGCACGTTTCGGGGTCCCGGTCGAACGTTAGTGGGCATTTCGACGGACAAGAGGACATCTTTCGACCAAAAGACGATTAGACCCAAGAAAGGATTCTTTGCCCAAGATTCTGATGGAAGAACAGCTCACAGTAAGAACAATTTATGATGATAAATCGTGTTTCTGTCGAAAAGTTTTAAACGCTTATGGCGCCATTTTGTTTTCTATAGCTTCGCTTGGCGCAACCTGTATTGAAAAGTAAGGATAATTTAAAAAATGTAAATCAGCGATTGCATTAAGAACTAATTTGTCTTTCGATTCCTGTCAACCCTGTATTTTTTAGTCAAGTATATGATTAGCTTTCAATTAAACTAGATCACTCTGAAAGATGACGTCAGACATTTTGAGGCTTGATTTGCTACTATTTTCATTGTATAACCACGGTTTTTTATGGCTAAATATGCACATTTTCGAACAAACAATATATGTATGTTGTAATATGATGTTACAGGAGTGTCATCGGAAGAATTCTGAGAAGGTTAGTGAAAAAATTAATATATTTTGGCGATGATTACGTTATCGCTCTCTTTGGCTTGAATTCATGCTGGGGTAACGTTTGCATATGTGGTATGCTAATATAACGATTTATTGTGTTTTCGCCGTAAAACACTTAGAAAATCTGAAATGTTGTCTGAATTCACTAGATCTGTGTCTTTCCATTGCTATGTGCTGTGTATTTTTAAGAAATGTTTTATGATGAGTAAATTGGTAATACAAGTTGCTTTCTGTAGTAATTCTAGTCGCTTTGGTGAGATTTGTGATGGTGGCTGCAATAGCAAACTATGATTTATACCTGAAATATGCACATTTTTCTAACAAAACCTATCCTATACAATAAATATGTTATCAGACTGTCATCTGATGAGGTTTTTTCTTTGTTAGTGGCTATCAATATCTTAGTTTAGCCGAATTGGTGATAGCTACTGATGCAGTAAGAAAATGGTGGAGTAAAAAAATTGTTGTCTTTTGCTAACAGTGGTTAGCTAATAGATTTACATATTTTGTCTTCCCTGTAAAACATTTTACAAATCAGAGATGACGGCTTGAATCACAAGATCTGTATCTTTCATTTGGTGTCTTGGACTTGTGATTTCATGAACAATTTTTTTTATGATATCCCTGTAACTTTAGGCTAGGCTATGCTAGTCAGCAATTATGCTGGGGGGGATCCCGGATCCGGGTTTGGTGGTCGGTAGAGGTTAAGAAAGAAATTCCACAAATTAACTTTTAACAAGGCACACCTGTTAATTGAAATGCATTCCAGGTGACTACCTCATAAAGCTGGTTGAGAGAATGAAAAAAGTGTTCAAAGCTGTCATCAGGGCAAAGGGTGGCTACATTGAAGAATCTCAAATATAAGCTATATTTTGATTTGTTTAACACTTTTTTGGTTACTACATGATTCCATATGTGTTATTTCATAGTTTTGATGTCTTCACAATTATTCTACAATGTAGAAAAAGGTACAAATAAAGAAAAAACGCTGAAATCAGTAGGTGTGTCGAAACTATTGACTGGTACTGTATGTGTATATATACACTGCTCAAAAAAATAAAGGGAACACTTAAACAACACAATGTAACTCCAAGTCAATCACACTTCTGTGAAATCAAACTGTCCACTTAGGAAGCAACACTGATTGACAATAAATTTCACATGCTGTTTCTGCTAAGGTGTCTGTGCTATATTTAGAAATGACCACTCCGCTGAGGAATTCTTGTGGAAGGGAATGCTTGGTTTGGACAGTGAAGAGCTGACCACGAGACTGAAGGGAAACCTGAGTTGTTGACCATTTTGAACCATGTATTTATTTATATATATTATTATTTTTTGCTTCTGTTAAACATCATGTTTATGCCATATTTTGCAAAGTAGTTTTCACCAGTCAACTCTATAATTATCTGGTGTAGTGACGACCGAGGAATCTTCCAATGTAGACCAATCAAATATGTGGGCAGTTTTGGGCCCATCAATTGTTTGTGAGCTGTCAGCATATAAGACATTTTCAAGATGTTGTGGAAGCGCAACCCTTCCACCGCAGTGTATTACAATATCATTGGACCTGGAAACCTGGAAACGTTTCCTTGATTTTTCTCATCACTCCTCTATAAATCTAAATTCAATATTTAAATCTTCAAAAGGAAGGAGAGAGGGAGGGGTTAAAATGAAGGTAAGAGAAAGAGGGAGGAGTTAAAGTCAAGGTAGGAGAAAGGGGGAGGAGTTACCGCCAAGGTAAGAGAAAGAGGGAGGAGTTACAGTCAAGGTAAGCGAAAGAGGGAGGAGTTACAGTCAAGGTAAGAGAAAGGGGGAGGAGTTAAAGTCAAGGTAAGAGAAAGAGGGAGGAGTTACAGCCAAGGTAAGAGAAAGAGGGAGGAGTTAGTCGCGGTAAGAGAACGAGGGAGGAGTTAAAGTCAAGGTATGCGAAAGAGGGAGGAGTTAAAGTCAAGGTAAGAGAACGAGGGAGGAGTTAAAGTCAAGGTATGCGAAAGAGGGAGGAGTTAAAGTCAATGTAATAAAAAGAGGGAGGAGTTAAAGTCAAGGTAAGAGAAAGGGGGAGGAGTTAAAGTCAAGGTAAGAGAAAGAGGGAGGAGTTAAAGTCAAGGTAAGAGATAGAGGGAGGAGAGTACTTATGGACTACTCTGGAGATTCAACATTCCCTTTGTAATACACGCATGTGTGTGTAGAGGACTGGACCTCTACTCCACCCACCCACCCACCCCCACACCCACACCCACACCCACACACACACACAGGCTGTCCACTGCCAGGCTCTCAGTCTGACTCACAGCATTATTACTGCAGGCGGAGCGTCTCCATGTACACACAGTTAAATGTGGATGTGATTGCCTTGGCCAATCACATCCATCCAGGGATGTTCTTTCATCCATCACAGAGGAACTGACAGCTTGGCTAGGGCTCCCCCTGGTGGTCGAAGCACGAACAGGCGCTGTTCAGAGCTGGATGATGTTGCTCACAGACACTGATGTTCCCCCCAGAACACTGATGTCCCCCCCAGAACACTGACGTCCCCCCAGAACACGGAAGTCCCCCCCAGAACACTGAAGTCCCCCCCAGAACACTGATGTCCCCCCCAGAACACCGACGTCCCCCCCAGAACACTGAAGTCCCCCCCAGAACACTTGAAGTCCCCCCCAGAACACTTGAAGTCCCCCCCAGAACACTGAAGTCCCCCCAGAACACTTGAAGTCCCCCCCAGAACACTTGATGTTGTCCCGAGAACACTGATGTTGTCCCGAGAACACTGATGCTGTCCCCAGAACACTGAAGTCCCCCCAGAACACTGAAGGTGCCCCCAGACACAGATGTTGTTCCCAGAACACTGAAGTTGGCCCCAGAACACTGAAGTTGGCCCCAGAACACTGAAGTTGGCCCCGGACACTGATGTTGCCGCCGGATACTAAAGTTGCCGCCGGACACTGACGTTGCCCCAAGACACTAAAGTTGGCCCCGGACACTGACGTTGCCCCAAGACACTAAAGTTGGCCCCGGACACTGATGTTGCCGCCGGATACTAAAGTTGGCCCCGGACACTGACGTTGCCCCAAGACACTAAAGTTGGCCCCGGACACTGACGTTGTCCCCAGACACTAAAGTTGGCCCCGGACACTGACGTTGTCCCCAGACACTAAAGTTGGCCCCGGACACTGATGTTGCCGCCGGATACTAAAGTTGGCCCCGGACACTGACGTTGCCCCAAGACACTAAAGTTGGCCCCGGACACTGACGTTGTCCCCAGACACTGATGTTGTCCCCAGACACTGACATTGCCTGTCTATATAACTTTCACTGCTATGCAGAAGACACACAGCTGTACAATTCGATTAAACATGGTGAAGCCCCAAAATTGCCCTCTCTGGAAGCCTGTGTTTCAGACGTGGATGGTGGCAAATGTTCTACTTTTAAACTCAGACAAAACAGAGATGCTAGTTCTAGGTCCCAAGAAACAAAGAGATCTTCTGTTGAATCTGACAATTCATCTTGATGGTTGTACAATCGTCTCAAATAAAACTGTGAAGGACCTCGGCGTTACTCTGGACCCTGATCTCTCTTTTGATGAACATATCAAGACTGTTTCAAGCACAGCTTTTTTCCATCTAAGTAACATTGCAAAAATCTGAATCTTTCTGTCCAAAAATGATGCAGAAAAATGAATCCATGCTTTTGTCACTTAGACTACTGCAATGCTCTACTTTCCGGCTACCCGGATAAAGCACTAAATAAACTTCAGTTAGTGCTAAACATGGCTGCTAGAATCTTGACAAGATCCCAAAAATGTGATCATATTACTCCAGTGCTAGCCTCTCTACACTGGCTTCCTGTTAAGGCTAGGGCTGATTTCAAGGTTTTACTGCTACCCTACAAAGCATTACATGGGCTTACTCCTATCTATCTTTTCGATACGGTCACAAGACGCAGGCCTCCTTACTGTCCCTAGAATTTCTAAACAAACAGCTGGAGGTAGGAATTTCTCCTATAGAGCTACATTTTTATGGAATAGTCTATATACTGGGGAATACCACAATACACTGATCAGTATATATACTGTAGAACACCACAATACATTGATCAGGATGTATACTGTAGAATACACTGATCAGTATGTATACTGTAGAACACCACAATACACTGGTCAGGATGTATACTGTAGAATACACTGGTCAGGATGTATACTGTAGAATACACTGATCAGGATGTATACTGTAGAATACACTGATCAGGATATATACTGTAGAATACACTGGTCAGGATGTATACTGTAGAATACACTGGTCAGGATATATACTGTAGAATACCACAATACACTGATCAGGATATATACTGTAGAATACACTGATCAGTATGTATACTGTAGAATACCACAATACACTGGTCAGGATGTATACTGTAGAATACACTGGTCAGGATGTATACTGTAGAATACACTGATCAGGATGTATACTGTAGAATACACTGATCAGGATATATACTGTAGAATACACTGGTCAGGATATATACTGTAGAATACACTGGTCAGGATGTATACTGTAGAATACACTGGTCAGGATGTATACTGTAGAATACACTGGTCAGGATGTATACTGTAGAATACACTGGTCAGGATATATACTGTAGAATACACTGGTCAGGATATATACTGTAGAATACACTGGTCAGGATATATACTGTAGAATACACTGGTCAGGATATATACTGTAGAATACACTGGTCAGGATGTATACTGTAGAATACACTGGTCAGGATGTATACTGTAGAATACACTGGTCAGGATGTATACTGTAGAATACACTGGTCAGGATATATACTGTAGAATACACTGGTCAGGATATATACTGTAGAATACACTGGTCAGGATATATACTGTAGAATACACTGGTCAGGATATATACTGTAAAATACACTGGTCAGGATATATACTGTAGAATACACTGATCAGTATATATAATGTAGAATACACTGATCAGTATATATACTGTAGAATACCACAATACACTGATCAGTATAAATACTGTAGAATACACTGATCAGGATGTATACTGTAGAATACACTGGTCAGGATATATACTGTAGAATACACTGATCAGTATATATACTGTAGAATACCACAATACACTGATCAGGATGTATACTGTAGAATACACTGGTCAGGATGTATACTGTAGAATACCACAATACACTGATCAGGATGTATACTGTAGAATACACTGGTCAGGATGTATACTGTAGAATACACTGATCAGTATATATACTGTAGAATACCACAATACACTGGTCAGTATAAATACTGTAGAATACACTGATCAGGATGTATACTGTAGAATACCACAATACACTGATCAGTATAAATACTGTAGAATACACTGATCAGGATGTATACTGTAGAATACCACAATACACTGATCAGGATGTATACTGTAGAATACACTGGTCAGGATGTATACTGTAGAATACACTGATCAGTATATATACTGTAGAATACCACAATACACTGGTCAGTATAAATACTGTAGAATACACTGATCAGGATGTATACTGTAGAATACCACAATACACTGATCAGTATAAATACTGTAGAATACACTGATCAGGATGTATACTGTAGAATACACTGGTCAGGATATATACTGTAGAATACACTGGTCAGGATATATACTGTAGAATACACTGGTCAGGATGTATACTGTAGAATACACTGGTCAGGATGTATACTGTAGAATACACTGGTCAGGATGTATACTGTAGAATACACTGGTCAGGATATATACTGTAGAATACACTGGTCAGGATGTATACTGTAGAATACACTGGTCAGTATATATACTGTAGAATACACTGGTCAGGATGTATACTGTAGAATACACTGGTCAGGATGTATACTGTAGAATACACTGGTCAGTATAAATACTGTAGAATACACTGGTCAGGATGTATACTGTAGAATACACTGGTCAGGATATATACTGTAGAATACACTGGTCAGGATGTATACTGTAGAATACACTGGTCAGGATATATACTGTAGAATACCACAATACACTGATTATACTGTAGAATACACTGGTCAGGATATATACTGTAGAATACACTGGTCAGGATGTATACTGTAGAATACACTGGTCAGGATGTATACTGTAGAATACACTGGTCAGGATGTATACTGTAGAATACACTGGTCAGGATATATACTGTAGAATACACTGGTCAGGATATATACTGTAGAATACACTGGTCAGGATGTATACTGTAGAATACACTGGTCAGGATATATACTGTAGAATACACTGGTCAGGATATATACTGTAGAATACACTGGTCAGGATGTATACTGTAGAATACACTGGTCAGGATGTATACTGTAGAATACACTGGTCAGGATGTATACTGTAGAATACACTGGTCAGGATATATACTGTAGAATACACTGGTCAGGATATATACTGTAGAATACACTGGTCAGGATATATACTGTAGAATACACTGGTCAGGATATATACTGTAGAATACACTGGTCAGGATATATACTGTAGAATACACTGGTCAGGATATATACTGTAGAATACACTGGTCAGTATATATACTGTAGAATACACTGGTCAGGATGTATACTGTAGAATACACTGGTCAGGATATATACTGTAGAATACACTGGTCAGTATAAATACTGTAGAATACACTGGTCAGGATATATACTGTAGAATACACTGGTCAGGATGTATACTGTAGAATACACTGGTCAGGATATATACTGTTTGTCACGCATCCCTCCGGAACTTTCATTACGCACAGTATTCCCAGTGAATAGTAATTGTTTAAGTGTGTCCTTGGTTTACCATTGTCCTGTCCATTATTGTTACTATGTCCGTTGGTGGTGTGAGTACCTGTGGTATGTGTTTTGGGCTTTCGTGCCATTGTGGATTGCCAGATGACAGCGGGTCTCGTCCCGTGTGTTAATCATTGTGCTCGTGTGTATTTATTCGAGGTACTCGTCGCTCTATTTACATTTACATTTAAGTCATTTAGCAGACGCTCTTATCCAGAGCGACTTACAAATTGGTGCATTCACCTTATGATATCCAGTGGAACAACCACTTTACAATAGTGCATCTAACTCTTTTAAGGGGGGGGGGGGGGGGTTAGAAGGATTACTTTATCCTATCCTAGGTATTCCTTAAAGAGGTGGGGTTTCAGGTGTCTCCGGAAGGTGGTGATTGGATCCGCTGACCTGGCGTCGTGAGGGAGTTTGTTCCACCATTGGGGTGCCAGAGCAGCGAACAGTTTTGACTGGGCTGAGCGGGAACTGTACTTCCTCAGAGGTAGGGAGGCGAGCAGGCCAGAGGTGGATGAACGCAGTGCCCTTGTTTGGGTGTAGGGCCTGATCAGAGCCTGAAGGTACGGAGGTGCCGTTCCCCTCACAGCTCCGTAAGCAAGCACCATGGTCTTGTAGCGGATGCGAGCTTCAACTGGAAGCCAGTGGAGAGAGCGGAGGAGCGGGGTGACGTGAGAGAACTTGGGAAGGTTGAACACCAGACGGGCTGCGGCGTTCTGGATGAGTTGTAGGGGTTTAATGGCACAGGCAGGGAGCCCAGCCAACAGCGAGTTGCAGTAATCCAGACGGGAGATGACAAGTGCCTGGATTAGGACCTGCGCCGCTTCCTGTGTGAGGCAGGGTCGTACTGGGTCGTACTCTATTGTTTGGGTTTCTACCCTGTGTTTTGTATAGTGTTTGTTTGCTCTTCGTCCCGTGCCTTTACACGGCACACCGTCATTTGGGTGTAATAAAAAACCCTATTAAGCATTCCTGCGCCTGTCTCCCGAATCATTCATACCAGCGTGACAATGTTCAGTAGTCCAATACACTGGTCAGGATATTTACTGTTCACTACTCCAATACACTGGTCAGGACTTTCTATGAAAGCTGGCTGAATGTTATTCATGTGAAAAAAATATAATTTTGTTCTTCAGTTTCATGCACATTCTTTGCACAACTGGCAGCACAGTTTAATTCCTTATAGCAGTAATTCTCCAGGGAGTGTCTCCTTGACTGACTCTATCTGGGAGAACACCTCTTAAACTACCGCTTATACACCCTCATTAATAATACAGAACACCTCTTAAACTACCGCTTATACACCCTCATTAATAATACAGAACACCTCTTAAACTACCGCTTATACACCCTCATTAATAATACAGAACACCTCTTAAACTACCGCTTATACACCCTCATTAATAATACAGAACACCTCTTAAACTACCGCTTATACACTGTAGGGTAGAGAGAGAGAGAGAAAAAAGAGCCGTTAAATTCTACAACAACCTAAAAGGAAAATATTCCCAAACCTTCCATAACAAGCCATCACCTACAGAGAGATGAACCTGGAGAAGAGTCCCCATAGGCAAGCTGGTCCTGAGGCTCTGTTCACAAACACAAACACAGAGCCCCAAGAGACAAACACAATTAGACCCAACCAAAACATGAGAAAACAAAAATATAATTTCTTGACACATTGGAAAGTATGAACAAAACAACAGAGCAAACTAGAATGCTATTTGGCCCTGAACAGAGAGTACACAGTGGCAGAACACCTGACCACTGTGACTGACCAAAAACTAGGGAACGCTTTGACTATGTACAGACTCAATGAGCAAAGCCTTGCTATTGAGAAAGGCCACCGTAGGCAGACCTGGCTCTCAAGAGAAGACAGGCTATGTGCACACTGCCCACAAAATGAGGTGGAAACTGAGCTGCACTTCCTAACCTCCTGCCCAATGTCTGACACGTCAGACATTGGGCAATGTCTGACACGTCAGACGTCAGGGTAATGTCTGACACGTCAGACACCCCTCTCCGATAGTCTGGCCAATTAAGTATTTACTGAGAACACCTGCTGCTCCTTGGTTAAATATTCAGGTGTTTTCCAAGATGAATAAGATATGAGCTTTTGCCGCATTTAGTTCAGTGCATTTACGCTGAGGCTGTTTCTGTTGGCGTACAACACATTACAGCTTCACTTAACTCCAAT
Source organism: Salvelinus namaycush (assembly GCF_016432855.1). NCBI lineage: Eukaryota > Metazoa > Chordata > Actinopteri > Salmoniformes > Salmonidae > Salvelinus > Salvelinus namaycush. Next base: position 142,079 of record NW_024061289.1, read on the forward strand.
TAACAGGCCTTACTGCTCTGTGAATACTGTGCAGACAGACAGACAGACGGACAGACGGACAGACGGACAGACGGACAGACGGACAGACGGACAGACGGACAGACGGACAGACGGACAGACGGACAGACGGACAGACGGACAGACGGACAGACGGACAGACGGAGAGAGAGAGACAGAGAGACAGAGAGACAGAGAGACAGAGAGACAGACAGACAGACAGAGAGAGAGAGGGATAAGTGCACATACACACACACACACAGATTGAAACAGTCAGTATGTGATCCAGTATGTTGGTCCAGGCTAAGCATATGACCTTCTGGCAGGGCTATTACATTCATTATCTCCCTCCACCCCCACCACCCCCTCTTTCCATCTCTCTCCACACCCCCTCTTTCCCTCTCTCCCTACCCCTCTCTATCTCCTTCCTTTCCTCTCACTCTCTTCCTCTTTCCCTCTCTCTCTCCCTACCCCTCTCTATCTCCTTCCTTTCCTCTCACTCTCTCCCTACCCCTCTCTATCTCCTTCCTTTCCTCTCACTCTCTCCCTACCCCTCTCTATCTCCTTCCTTTCCTCTCACTCTCTCCCTACCCCTCTCTATCTCCTTCCTTTCCTCTCACTCTCTCCCTACCCCTCTCTATCTCCTTCCTTTCCTCTCACTCTCTCCCTATCTCCTTCCTTTCCTCTCACTCTCTTCCTCTTTCCCTCTCTCTCGCCTTCCTTCCTTTCCTCTCACTCTCTTCCTCTTTCCCTCTCTCTCTCCCTACCCCTCTCTATCTCCTTCCTTTCCTCTCACTCTCTTCCTCTTCCCCTCTCTCTATCTCCTTCCTTTCCTCTCACTCTCTTCCTCTTTCCCTCTCTCTCTCCCTACCACTCTCTATCGCCTTCCTTCCTTTCCTCTCACTCTCTTCCTCTTTCCCTCTCTCTATCTCCTTCCTTTCCTCTCACTCTCTTCCTCTTACCATCTCTCTCTCTCCCTACCACTCTCTATCGCCTTCCTTCCTTTCCTCTCACTCTCTTCCTCTTTCCCTCTCTCTCTCTCCTTCCTTTCCTCTCACTCTCTTCCTCTTTCCCTCTCTCTCTACCACTCTCTATCGCCTTCCTTCCTTTCCTCTCACTCTCTTCCTCTTTCCCTCTCTCTCTCCCTACCACTCTCTATCGCCTTCCTTCCTTTCCTCTCACTCTCTTACCATCTCTCTCTGTCTGCTGATAAACACACATAAATCACAGCAGAGACCTCCAGGATCACTCCTTATATAGACAACCGTCCAAAACAAACACGGAAAAGGTTTACAGACCTTCTAAAACATTGACTTTGTCGCCACAGGTGCACGCTTGATAAATCTCAGCAGGACAAATCTGTCTATACAACGGTTACACGGGGTAAAGAACACTGGTGTTGTGCTTGTTGAAGCTAAAGTCCCTGCATTGATTTTCCAGCGCTGCAAAGATTTATATTTAGGTACAGATGTGGATAGGCAGATTATATTGATCCCATGTCTGAATAAGGGCACTGAATAAGGGCACAGGTTTCCTGTCAGTTGTGCCTATGGGGCAGAGCAGCTCCCACAATCCATTGGGCTAAAAGAGGTCACCGGTAACGACGGGGAGCCCCCAGTGATTTACTGTGGCCTGCAGGGTCATGTTGTATGGTCAGATGGTTCTGTGGCTCTGCAGAGAGAGGGAAGATAGAGAGAGAAAGTGACAGAATAGTACCCTTTTTCATCAGTTAAGAACAAATTCTAATTTACAATGACGGCCAATGGGTTACCTGCCTTGTTCAAGGGCAGAACGGCAGATTTTTACCTTGTCAGCTCGGGGATTCGATCCAGCAACCTTTCGATTACTGGCCCAACCCTCTAACCACTAGGCTACCTGCCATCCCATCTTTGATAAAGGTCTCTGCTAATCATCAACTCATCATGTACTCGCTGCATATTCAATTTGATGGAACAGTCACAAACAACCTCTTCAGTGTCTAAGGCAAAGCACATTAGTGAACGACCCCCCTCCCCAGTCTCCCCAGTCTCCCCAGTCTTCCCAGTCTTCCCAGTCTCCCCAGTCTTCCCAGTCTCCCCAGTCTTCGATTTCTGGTAGAAGGGGAGGGGTCTGTCGAGTCGGGAAGTTTGTAGAATATACCTAAAGCAGGATCAATGCTATGATGTTTGCAGAGATGGAAGAGAGATTGTCCAGTGGCACGAAAAAGCAAGTGATTTCTGGGATTTGCAATCTGGGGGGCAAACAAATGAGGATGGTCAGCCATGATGGTAGATTACAGTTGAGCGGGCATTCCTGCGATGTCTAGTGAAATTATATGTCGAGTCAGCAGGTAAATGCATTCGCCACCTGGGTGCGACAAGGGGGAATTGAGGAACGTAGGTGAGGTGTTTATCCCATAGCAATGCGTATTGGAAGACCATAGAGGGCTATGAATGTAGCCATAGGGAGTTGTGTAGTAGTGATGAGAATGTGAGTGTGAGAGGAGACCTGATGAACTGAGACCGTGGGTATTGGTAGGAGTTATGGGAGAGGGAGTTCGCTCAATGGGGAAAAAGTCAGGGATTTGGGAGCGCCATAAGGTTAAACTATATACATGGGAAGGGGAAGGGTGATGGAGGAAGAGTGAGGATTAGGAAGGGTGGGAGTATGGCCGAATTCTTTATATTGAACGTTTTCATCTGTGTTCCGGGCGAATCTTTGCTGTTTAGGAAAGGGAAGGTTATAGTAAGGGAGGGTTAAGGTGAGAGGCCGGATTATCGGGAAGGAAGGGTTATAGGGCAGGGGACAGGGTTATAGAGCAGGTCGGGTATATGGGAGGGACAGTGTTCTTGGGAAGTGTAAGGGTTCTCTGTACGGTCCTGGTTATAGGGACGGGGACGGGTGTATTGGGAAGGGGAGTGGTTATGGGAAGGGTAAGAGTTTATAGGGAAGAGGTTTCGGCAGAGGAGGGTAACGTAAGCGGAAGGGTTATAGGTGAAGCGGAGGGGTTTGTAGGGGAAGAGGCGTGGTTATTGGGCAAGACGGTTTATGGCGGGGAGGGTTCTAGGGAAGTGGACGGTTATTGTGGAGGGAAGGGTTGGCCGGGGAAGGTTCTTTGGCAGGGGAAGGTTGCTAAGGGAGGGCAGGTTTCTAAGGGCCGAGGAAGGGTTCTAGGAGAGGAAGGTTTACTCAAGGGCACGGCAGGTTTCGAATGGGAAGTTCTACTGCGTGGGAAGGAAGGGTTTCGGCGCAGGGGAAGGGTTTTTCTTAGGAAGGGCAAGGGTTATAGGATCGCAGGTTTATTGGCAGGGCGGGTTCTAGGGCATGGGACTGGTTCTTCTGTGCCGGGCCTTGTTCTTGGGCGGGCATGAGTTATCGGGCAGAGGACGGTTATGGGACGGGGCATCGGAGCTCGACGGGTTATCTGTAAGGGGACGGTTCTTGGCACGGGGCCTAGGCAGCGGGAAGGGTTCGTGCAGGGTACGGGTTCTTGTGGCCGGGGAAGGGTTTTCTTGGGCAGGGGAAGGTTATAGACAGAGGAAGGGTTGTAGGAAGAGGCGGGTTATATGGCACGAGCTAATGTGTTTGGAAAGGTGGGAATAGGGGCGAGCAAGGTTTTATGCGGGAATGGGAGGGTAATTGGGAAGGGAATAGTAAAAAGGAAGGGTTATAGGGAGGCTAGGGTTATTGGAAGGGGAAATAGGGCATAGGAAGGGTTATTAGGGATGGGAAATGGTTACATTGGAGTGGAATAGGGAAGAGAGTGTTTAGGAACGCATGTATCTTGGCCTTGGGAATAGAGAGGACGGGTTATGAGGTCAGGGAAGGGTTATAGGACATCGGGAAGGGTTTTGCTTGAGAGGAGAGGGTTTTCTGGCCAGCGGCCTGGTCTAGGGCAGGGGACGGGTTTCTGGAAGGGGCAGGGGTTATTGGGGCTGGGAAGGGTGATTGAGAAGGAATAGGGAAAGGCAGGTTATCGGGAAGAGGAGGTTCTTGTGACAGGGGCCTAGGACCGAAGGGTTATGGGAAGGGTTCTAGGGAAGGGGCACGGTTATCCTTAGGAAGGGCCGGGTTATTGGCCCGGGGACGGGATTCTCGGGCGGGGGGCCGGTTTGGATAGAGGGGTTCTAGGGAAAGGGCGGGTTCTTGTGAACTCGGTGAAGGTTATCAGGTGCCGGGACTTGTTCTAGGGCAGAGGGCATGGTTATCAGGACGCGGCCGGGTTCTGGGACGAGGCAGGGCTTATGGAAGGGGACGGGTTATTGAGCAGGAGGGTTTGGGAGGCAGGAAGTTTTCTAGGGAGGGGATAGGATCTGGACGGAAGGGTTCCTAGTAAGGGGAACGGTGTATTGGGAGGGGAGAATAGGGAAGTAGGGGAAGGGTTCATGGACAGAGGGTAGGGTTTATGGGCGGGATCACGGAGGGAAGGGTTTATGGAAGGGAAGGGTGATGGGAAGGAGGTTATACGGGAAGGGAAGGGTTTTACGGGATCGAGGAAGGGTTATGTGGAAGGGCGGTCTAGGTACAGACGAGAAGGGGAGGTTATTAGGGATGGAAGTTTGAGAAGGATAGGAACGAGGAAGGGTTTTAGGAAGAGGAAGGGTTATTGGGAAGGAATAGGAAGATAGGCGGGTTAGGGATCAGAAGGAGGTGATAGAAGGGAGGTTTGGGAAGGGCCAGGTTATGGAGGAAGTTTAGGGAAGAGGAAGGGTTATAGCGGGAGAGCGAGGGCGAAAGCGGGTTATAGAAGCCGGTAGGGAGAGCGGGTTTAAGGGAAAGGGACAGGTTATGTTGTGAAGAGGAAGGGTTATTGGGAAGGGGAAGGGTTTTGGCGGGACAGGGTAAGGGAATGAGGACGGGTACAGCGGATTATGAGGGAAGGGTATACGGTTATAGGGGATGAGGGGTTTCAGGAAGCCCGTCGGAAGGTTATTGAAGGTCGAGAGGGTTACTAGGCAGAGAGAGGATTAGGGATAGGGAGGGATAGTGAAGGCGGTTATGGGAAGGGGAAGGGGTCTTGGGAGGAAGGGTAGGAAGGGACGGGTTATAGGGAAGGTGGGAAGGGTTATAGGGGAGGAAGGGTTATAGGGAAGAGGAAGGTTATAGGGAAGGGAAGGGTTATTGGGAGGGGGGTTATTGGGAGGGGAAGGGTTATAGGGAAGAGGAAGGGTTATAGGGAAGAGGAAGGGTTATGGAAGGGGATAGGGGAAGAGGAAGAGGTTATAGGGAAAGGGAAGGGTTATTGGGAAGGGGAATAGGGAAGAGGAAGGGTTATAGGGAAGGGAAGGGTTATTGGGAATGGGAAGGTTTAGGGGAGTGGAGGTTTGGGAAGGGAAGGTTATAGGGAAGGAGGAAGGGTTAAAGTTAGTGAAGAGGAAGGGTTATAGGGAAGAGGAAGAGGTTATAGGGAAGAGGAAGGGTTTATTGGAAGGAATAGAAGAGGAGTTATATTATAGGGAAGGGGAAGGGTAATTGGGAAGGGGATTAGGAAGGAAGGAAGGGTTTATAGGGGAAGGGTAGAAGGGTTATTGGGAAGGGGAAGGATTATGGGAAGAGAGGGTTATAGGGAAGGGAAAGGGTTATTGGGAAGGGGAATAGGCGGCAGCGATGGGAAGGGAAGGGTTATAGGGGAATGGAGAGAAGGGTTTATAGGGAAGGGGAAAGGTAAGGGGATGAGGGTTATATGGAAGGGGAAGGGTTATGGGAAGGGAAGGGTTATAAGGGAAGAGTGAAGGGTTATAGGGAGAGGAAGGGTTATGGAAGGGAAGTTAGGGAGGGGAAGGGTTATTGGAAGGGGAATAATGGAAGGGTTATTGGGAAGGGAAATAGGGAAGAGGAAGGGTATAGGAAGGAGAAGGGTTATTGGGAGGGAATAGGGAAGAGGAAGGGTTTAGGGGAAGGGTTATAGGGAAGGGAAGGGGAATAGTGGAAGGAAGGGTTATAGTGAAGGGAAGGGTTAGGGAATGGGAATGGTTATTGAAGGTGAATGGGGAAGGGAAAGGTTATAGGGAAGGGGAAGGTTTGTTAGGGAAGAGAAAGGTTAATAGGGAATAGGGAAACAGGTTATAGGGAAGGGTAAGGGAGGGGGTTATTAGGGAAGAGGGAGGGTTATAGGAAGATGAAGGGTTATATGATAAGTGAAGTGTTATAGGAAGGGAAGGTATTGGGAATGGGAATAGGGAAGAAGGGGTATAGGGAAGGAGAAGGTTTATTGGAAGGGGAATAGGGAAGAGGAAGGGTTATAGGGAAGGGGAAGGGTTATATGGGAAGGGGAATAGGGAAGAGGAAGGGTTATAGGGAAGAGGAAGGTTTATGGGAGGGGAATAGGAAGAGGGTTGTTATAGGGAAGGGGAAGGGTTTAGGGAAGAGAAGGGAATAGGGAAGAGGAAGGGTATAGGGGGGAAGGGTTATTGAAGGGGAAGGTTAGGGAAGGGGAAGGTTATTGGGAATGGGAAGGGTATTGGGAAGGGGAATAGGGAAGAGGAAGGGTTATATGGAAGTAGGAAGGGTTATTGGAAGGGGAATATGGGAAGAGGAAGCGGTTAGAGGAAGGGTTATAGGGAAGGGGAAGGGAATAGGGAGAGGAGGTTATAGGGAGGGGAAGGGTTTATTGGGAATAGGAAGGGTTATTGGGAAGGGGAATGGGAATGAGAAGGTTATAGGGAAGGGAAGGGTTATAGGGAAGAAGGGAAGCGTTAGGGAAGAGGAAGGGTTATGGTTGAGGGAAGGGAAGGGATAGGGGAAGGGTTTAGGGAAGAGGAAGGGTTATTGGGAATGGGAAGGGTTATTGGGAAGGGGAATGGAAGAGGAAGGGTTATAGGGAAGAGGAAGGGTTATATGGGAAGGGAATAGGGAAGAGGAAGGGTTATGGGAAGGGTTATAGGGAAGGGAAGGGGAATAGGGAAGAGAGGTTATAAAATATGGGAAGGAAAGGGTTATTGGGAATGGGAAGGTTATTGGAAGGGAAGAGGAGAAGTTAAGGACGGGGAAGGGTTATAGGGAGAGAAGGGTTATAGGAAAGAAGGTTATGGAAGGGGAATTTATAGGGAAGAGAAGGGTTATAGGGAGAGGAAGGGTTATATGGGGGTGAAGGGGAAAGGGTTTATAGGAAGGGGAAGGGTAAATTGGGAAGGGGAATAGGGAAGAGAAGGGTTATAGGGAAGGAGAGGTTATTGGGAAGGGAATAGGAAGAGGTTATAGGGAAGGGGAAGGTTGTAGAGGGTGGGGAGAGGGGGTGTTTGGGGGGGAGGTTATGGGAAGGGGAATAGGGAAGAGGAAGGGTTATGGAAGAGAAGGGTTATTGGGAAGGGGAATAGGGAAGAGGAAGGGTTATAGGGAAGGTGAAGGTTATTTGGAAAGGAAGGTTAAGGGAAGAGGAAGGTATGAAGAGAAGGAAGGGTTATAGGGAAGGGTAAGGGTTATATGGAAGGGAAGGGTTACTATGGAAGGGGAAGGGTATTGGGAATGGGAAGGGTATTGGGAAGGGGAATAGGGAAGAGGAAGGGTTATTGGGAAGGGGAATAGGGAAGAGGAAGGTTTTGGGAAGGGTTTATAGGGAAGGGAAGGGGGTAGGGAAGAGGAAGGGTTATAGGGAAGGGAAGGGTTATTGGGAATAGAAAGGTTATTGGGAGGGGAATGGGGAAGGAGAAAGGTTATAGGGAAGGGGGAAGGGTTATAGGGAAGAGGAGTAAGGGTTATAGGGAAGAGGAGGTATAGGAAGGGTGGGAAGTTATAGGGAAGAGGAAGGGTTATAGGGAAGAGAAGAGGTTGATGGAAGGGAAGGGGTTATAGGGAAGGGGAAGGGTTATAGTGAAGAGGAAGGGTTAGGTAAGGGGAAGGTTAGTAGGGAGGAGGTTATAGGGGAAGGGGAAGGGTTATAGGAAGGAGAAGGGTATAGGGAAGAGGAAGGGTTATAGGGAAGGGAATGGATAAGGAAGGGAAGGTTTGTAGATGTATAGGAAGAGGAAGGGTTAAGAGGGGAAGGTTATATGGAAGGGGAAGGGTTAGGGAAGTAAGGGATTGAGAGGAAGGGTTATATGGAAGAGGAAGGGTTATAGGAAGAGGAAGGGTTATAGGGAAGAGGAAGGGTTATTATGGAAGGGAAGGGTATAGGGAAGAGAAGGGTTTAGGAAAGGAGGTTGATATGGAAGGAAGGGTTATAGGGAAGGGAAGGATTATATGGAAGGGAAGGGTTAGAGGAAGAGGAAGGGTTATAGGGAAAGGGAAGGTTTATGGAAGAGGAAGGAGAGAGAGGAAGGGTTATATGGAAGGGATGTATAGGAAGAGGAAGGGTTATAGGGAAGAGGAAGGGTTATAGGAAAGGGAAGGGTTATAGGGAAAGGGAAGGGTTATATGGAAGGGGGAAGGGTTATATGGAAGGGGAAAGGGAAGGGGAAAGGGAAGGGTTATATGGAAGGGGGAAGGGTTATATGGAAGGGGAAGGGTTATATGGAAGGGGGAAGGGGAAAGGGAAGGGTTATATGGAAGGGGGAAGGGATATATGGAAGGGGAAGGGTTATATGGAAGGGGAAAGGGAAGGGGTTAGGGAAGGGTTATATGGAAGGGGGAAGGGTTATATGGAAGGGGAAGGGTTATATGGAAGGGGAAGGGTTATAGGAGGGGAAGGGTTATAGGGAAGGGGAAGGGTTATAGGGAAGGGGAAGGGTATAGGGAAGGGCGAGGAAGGTTATATGAAGGTGGGAAGGGGAAGGGTTATAGGGAAGGTGGGGGTTATAGGGAAGGTAAAAGGTTATAGGTAAGGGGAAGGGTTATAGGGAAGGGGAAGGGTTATAGGGAAGGGGGAAGGGTTATAGGGAAGGGGGAAGGGGAAAGGGAAGGGTTTAGGGAAGAGAAGGGTTATAGGGAAAGGTATGGGTATGAAGGAATAGGAAGAGGAAGGGTATATGGAAGGGGAAGGTTATAGGGAAGAGGAAGGTTATAGGAAGGGAAGGTTATATGGAAGGGGAAGGGTTATATGGGAGGGAGAAGGGAAGGGAAAAGGAAGGGTTATATGGAAGGGGGAAGGGTTATATGGAAGGGGAAGGGTTTATATGATTGTTAGGGAGGGTAAGGGAAGGGTATATGGAAGGGGAAAGGGTTATATGAAGGGAAGGGTTATAGGAAGGGGAAAGGGAAGGGGTAGAAGGTTATATGGAAGGGGAAGGTTTATGGAAGGGAGGGTTTATGGAAGGGGAAAGGGAAGGGTAGGAAGGGTATATGGAAGGGAAGGTTATATGGAAGGGAAGGGTTATATGGAAGAGGGTAAGGAAGGAGGGTTAAGGGGTTATAGGAGAGGAAGGGTTATAGGGAAGGGGTAGGGAGGGTTATATGGAAGGGGAGGGAATTATAGGGAGGGGGGTTGGGGGGTTTAGGGAAGTAAAAGTATAGGGAAGGGGAAGGGTTATTAGGGAAGAGGGGAAGGGTTATATGGAAGGGGGAAGGGTTATAGGGAAACGGGAAGGGTGAAAGGGAAGGGGGTTATAGGGAAGGGGAAGAGGTTATATGGGAAGTGGGAAGGGTTTAGGGGAAGGGGAAGGGTTTAGGCGAAAGGGGAAAGGGGAAGGGGAAGGGGAATTGGTTATGGGAAGGGTTAAGGAAGGGTTATAGGAGGGTATAGGGGGGAGAAGGGGGAATGGGTTAAGGGAAGGGGAAGGGTTTAGGAAGGTAAAAGGTTATAGGGGAAGGTTATAGGAAGGGTGGAAGGGGAAAGGGAAGGTTATGGAAGGTAAAAGGTATTAGGGGAAGGGTTATAGGGAAGGGGGGAGGAAGAAGGGTTATAGAAGGGAAGGGTAGATATGGAAGGGGAGGGTTATAGGGAAGGGAGGTAATGATGAGGAAGGAGGGTTTATCGGAAGGGAGGGTATAGGAAGGGAAAGGGAAGGGTTAAGGTATGAGGTTCTAGTTGAAGGGAAAGGGTTTATAGGGAAGGGGAAGGGTTATAGGAAGGGGAACGGTTTAGGGAAGGGAGGGTTATAGGGAAGAGGGGAAGGGAAAAATGGAGGGTTATAGGGAGTAACGGTTATAGGGAAGGGTTATAGGAAGTGGGAAGGGTTATTAGGGAAGGGGAGGGTTGAGGAGGGAATGGGAAAGGGAAGGTTTATAGGGAAGGGGAGGGGAAAGGGAAGGGTTATAGGGAAGGGGAAGGGTTATAGGGAAGGGGAAATAGGGAAAGGTTTATGGAAGGGGAAGGTTCTAAGGGGAGGGAAGGGTTATAGGGAAGGGGAGGGTTATATAGGAAGGGGGAGGGGAAGGGGGAGGGTTCTAGGGAAGGGGAAGGGGTATAGTGAAGGGGAAAGGGAAGGGTTATAGGGAAGGGGAAGGTGTTATAGGGAAGGGGGGGGTTATAGGGAGGGGGCAGGGTTTAGGGAGGGAGGGGGTTGAAAGGGGTGAAGGGTTATAGGGAAGGGGGGGGGGGGAAGGGAGGGGTTATAGGGGGGGAAGGGGAAGGGGAAAGGTTATAGGGAAAGGGAAGGTTTATAGGGAAGGGGGAGGGTAAGGGGGAGGGTTCTAGGGCCGGGTGAGGGGGGGGGAAGGGTTAGGGTTATGGAAGAGGGAAGGGTTATAGGGAAGGGTTATAGGGAAATGAAAATGAAAGGAAAGGGGGATACCAAGTCAGCTGCAAATCTGAATGCATTCAACCAAAATGTGTCTTCCACATTTAACCCAACCCCTCTGAATCAGAGAGGTGCTGGGGGGCTGTCTTAATCGACGTCCATGTCATCCGCGCCAGGGGAGCTGTTGTTATTGTATGGGACGGATTATAATGCTGTGCATATTTGATAATTTTTTACATAATTTGTCATAGCATTATTATTAAAGGTGTTCTAATCATAATCTGGTTTTCCATATTTGTGTAGTCAAATGATGATGTGTAGATGTATTTGTCCATATACATTTTGTTTTCTATGCTTTGGACAATTGTGTGAGTTGTAACATCCGCTTGGCCTGAAACTCCATTGACCGTGCCTACTCTGCCATTGGAATGTTATTGGTATGCCCAGTGGATGCTAGCTGGATGTTCTTGTAAAGGTGTGTCTGCTATGTGTGATGTCTGGCTGATTGGTGCTGTAGTCTTCTCTAGCTTGCTGTTAAGAACTAGCTGGTGTCGATGTTAGTTGGATCCCTGGGATATTGTTCATCCCCTGGCAAAAACCCTTGCTGTGTTTCGCCCTCACTAGAGAAGGTGTGTGTGTTTGTGTGTGTGTGTGTGTGTGTGTGTGTGTGTGTGTGTGTGTGTGTGTTTTCCACTGATATGCCAAGCACCTTGATTACTGTACTTTCATTCTAGTCTGTAAAACCACACAGGATGTAAACATGTCCACACAGGATGTAAACATGTCCACACAGGATGTAAACATGTCCACACAGGATGTAAACATGGCCACGAAGGGGCGGTAACATGGCCACACAGAATGTTAATATGTCCACACAGGATGTAAACATGTCCACACAGGATGTAAACATGTCCACTCAGGATGTAAACATGTCCACACAGGATGTTAACATGTCCAGTCAGGGATGTTAACATGGCCACGAAGGGGCGGTAACATGGCCACACAGAATGTTAATATGTCCACACAGGATGTTAACATGTCCACACAGGATGTTAACATGTCCAGTCAGGGATGTTAACATGGCCACGAAGGGGCGGTAACATGGCCACACAGAATGTTAACATGTCCACACAGGATGTTAACATGGCCAGTCAGGGATGTTAACATGGCCACTCAGGGATGTTAACATGGCCACTCAGGGATGTTAACATGGCCACTCAGGGATGTTAACATGTCCGCACAGGATGTTAACATGGCCAGTCAGGGATGTTAACATGGCCACTCAGGGATGTTAACATGTCCACACAGGATGTTAACATGGCCAGTCAGGGATGTTAACATGGCCACTCAGGGATGTTAACATGGCCAGTCAGAGATGTTAACATGGCCAGTCAGGGATGTTAACATGGCCAGTCAGGGATGTTAACATGGCCACTCAGGGATGTTAACATGGCCATCAGGATGTTACATGTTCCCAGGATGTTCACATGCACATTGGGATGTTAACATGGCCAGTCGGACAGCCGCTCAGGGATGTTAACATGGCGCACTCAGGGATGTTAATGGCCACTCAGGGATGTTAACAGGCCCTCAGGGATGTTAAATGTCGCACAGAATGATGTTAACAGGCCAGTCAGGGATGTTAACATTGGCCACCAGGGATGTTACATGGTACTCAGGGTGTAACATGTCCGCACAGGATGTTAACATGGCCACTCAGGGATGTTAACATGGCCACTCAGGGATGTTAACATGGCCACTCAGGGATGTTAACAGCTGGGGTAAGTGGACTGTGTGCAAGTGAAACCGTCTGGAAATTAGAACTAGGTCATCAGTGTGGCTCAGGAGTGTGTTCGCCCACCAAGCTAAGGTCTAAACTCTATTCCATTGTTCAGCCTAGGGGAGGTTTGGGAGACTGGGAAGACTTGGGAGACTGGGGAGGAATGGGGAGGCTGGGAGGCTGGGGAGACTGCTGGGACTGGGAGACTGGGAAGACGGGAAGACTGGGGAGACTGGGAGAGCTGGAATCTGGGCGACTGGGAAGACTGGGAAGACTGGGGAGACTGGGAAGACTGGGAAGACTGGGAAGACTTGGGAGACTGGGAAGACTGGGGAGACTGGGAAGACTGGGGAGACTGG
>NW_024061290.1:0-7500 GCF_016432855.1 Salvelinus namaycush
TATAGGACTCCCAATCACGGGCCGGATGTGGTACAGCCTGGATTTGAACCAGGGACTGTAGTGATGCCTCTGAAATGTCCGTATTTCCAACCCCTGGATTGGTCGATGTGATAATTGGACTGTCTTCCACACGGTTGACAGTACAGTGGTGGGGTAGTAAAACACGGTTGACAGTACAGTGGTGGGGTAGTAAATCACGGTTGACAGTACAGTGGTGGGGTAGTAAAACACGGTTGGCAGTACAGTGGTGGGGTAGTAAAACACGGTTGACAGTACAGTGGTGGGGTAGTAAAACACGGTTGACAGTACAGTGGTGGGGCAGTAAATCACGGTTGACAGTACAGTGGTGGGGTAGTTAAACACGGTTGACGGTAGTAGCAGCCTTGACATTGAAGAGCCCTAGAGAGGGGAAGCTGTCTGCCCTGCAGTAAGTAGCAGCCTTGACATTGAAGAGCCCTAGAGAGGGGAAGCTGTCTGCCCTGCAGTAAGTAGCAGCCTTGACATTGAAGAGCCCTAGAGAGGGGAAGCTGTCTGCCCTGCAGTAAGTAGCAGCCTTGACATTGAAGAGCCCTAGAGAGAGGAAGCTGTCTGCCCTGCAGTAAGTAGCAGCCTTGACATTGAAGAGCCCTAGAGAGAGGAAGCTGTCTGCCCTGCAGTAAGTAGCCGCCTTGTCATTGAAGAGCCCTAGAGAGAGGAAGCTGTCTGCCCTGCAGTAAGTAGCAGCCTTGACATTGAAGAGCCCTAGAGAGGGGAAGCTGTCTGCCCTGCAGTAAGTAGCAGCCTTGACATTGAAGAGCCCTAGAGAGGGGAAGCTGTCTGCCCTGCAGTAAGTAGCAGCCTTGACATTGAAGAGCCCTAGAGAGGGGAAGCTGTCTGCCCTGCAGTAAGTAGCAGCCTTGACATTGAAGAGCCCTAGAGAGAGGAAGCTGTCTGCCCTGCAGTAAGTAGCAGCCTTGACATTGAAGAGCCCTAGAGAGGGGATGCTGTCTGCCCTGCAGTAAGTAGCAGCCTTGACATTGAAGAGCCCTAGAGAGAGAAGAAGCTGTCTGCCCTGCAGTAAGTAGCAGCCTTGACATTGAAGAGCCCTAGAGAGAGGAAGCTGTCTGCCCTGCAGTAAGTAGAAGCCTTGACATTGAAGAGCCCTAGAGAGGGGAAGCTGTCTGCCCTGCAGTAAGTAGCCGCCTTGTCATTGAAGAGCCCTAGAGAGAGGAAGCTGTCTGCCCTGCAGTAAGTAGCAGCCTTGACATTGAAGAGCCCTAGAGAGGGGAAGCTGTCTGCCCTGCAGTAAGTAGCAGCCTTGACATTGAAGAGCCCTAGAGAGGGGAAGCTGTCTGCCTTGCAGTAAGTAGCAGCCTTGACATTGAAGAGCCCTAGAGAGAGGAAGCTGTCTGCCCTGCAGTAAGTAGAAGCCTTGACATTGAAGAGCCCTAGAGAGGTGAAGCTGTCTGCCCTGCAGTAAGTAGCAGCCTTGACATTGAAGAGCCCTAGAGAGGGGAAGCTGTCTGCCCTGCAGTAAGTAGCAGCCTTGACATTGAAGAGCCCTAGAGAGGGGAAGCTGTCTGCCCTGCAGTAAGTAGCAGCCTTGACATTGAAGAGCCCTAGAGAGAGGAAGCTGTCTGCCCTGCAGTAAGTAGCAGCCTTGACATTGAAGAGCCCTAGAGAGAGGAAGCTGTCTGCCCTGCAGTAAGTAGCCGCCTTGTCATTGAAGAGCCCTAGAGAGGGGAAGCTGTCTGCCCTGCAGTAAGTAGCAGCCTTGACATTGAAGAGCCCTAGAGAGGGGAAGCTGTCTGCCCTGCAGTAAGTAGCAGCCTTGACATTGAAGAGCCCTAGAGAGAGGAAGCTGTCTGCCCTGCAGTAAGTAGCAGCCTTGACATTGAAGAGCCCTAGAGAGGGGATGCTGTCTGCCCTGCAGTAAGTAGCAGCCTAGACATTGAAGAGCCCTAGAGAGAGAAGAAGCTGTCTGCCCTGCAGTAAGTAGCAGCCTTGACATTGAAGAGCCCTAGAGAGGGGAAGCTGTCTGCCCTGCAGTAAGTAGCAGCCTTGACATTGAAGAGCCCTAGAGAGGGGATGCTGTCTGCCCTGCAGTAAGTAGCCGCCTTGTCATTGAAGAGCCCTAGAGAGAGGAAGCTGTCTGCCCTGCAGTAAGTAGCAGCCTTGACATTGAAGAGCCCTAGAGAGGGGAAGCTGTCTGCCCTGCAGTAAGTAGCAGCCTTGACATTGAAGAGCCCTAGAGAGGGGAAGCTGTCTGCCCTGCAGTAAGTAGCAGCCTTGACATTGAAGAGCCCTAGAGAGGGGAAGCTGTCTGCCCTGCAGTAAGTAGCAGCCTTGACATTGAAGAGCCCTAGAGAGAGGAAGCTGTCTGCCCTGCAGTAAGTAGCAGCCTTGACATTGAAGAGCCCTAGAGAGAGGAAGCTGTCTGCCCTGCAGTAAGTAGCCGCCTTGTCATTGAAGAGCCCTAGAGAGAGGAAGCTGTCTGCCCTGCAGTAAGTAGCAGCCTTGACATTGAGGAGCCCTAGAGAGGGGAAGCTGTCTGCCCTGCAGTTAGTAGCAGCCTTGACATTGAAGAGCCCTAGAGAGGGGAAGCTGTCTGCCCTGCAGTAAGTAGCAGCCTTGACATTGAAGAGCCCTAGAGAGGGGAAGCTGTCTGCCCTGCAGTAAGTAGCAGCCTTGACATTGAAGAGCCCTAGAGAGAGGAAGCTGTCTGCCCTGCAGTAAGTAGCAGCCTTGACATTGAAGAGCCCTAGAGAGAGGAAGCTGTCTGCCCTGCAGTAAGTAGCAGCCTTGACATTGAAGAGCCCTAGAGAGAGAAGAAGCTGTCTGCCCTGCAGTAAGTAGCAGCCTTGACATTGAAGAGCCCTAGAGAGAGGAAGCTGTCTGCCCTGCAGTAAGTAGAAGCCTTGACATTGAAGAGCCCTAGAGAGGGGAAGCTGTCTGCCCTGCAGTAAGTAGCCGCCTTGTCATTGAAGAGCCCTAGAGAGAGGAAGCTGTCTGCCCTGCAGTAAGTAGCAGCCTTGACATTGAAGAGCCCTAGAGAGGGGAAGCTGTCTGCCCTGCAGTAAGTAGCAGCCTTGACATTGAAGAGCCCTAGAGAGGGGAAGCTGTCTGCCCTGCAGTAAGTAGCAGCCTTGACATTGAAGAGCCCTAGAGAGAGGAAGCTGTCTGCCCTGCAGTAAGTAGCAGCCTTGACATTGAAGAGCCCTAGAGAGAGGAAGCTGTCTGCCCTGCAGTAAGTAGCCGCCTTGTCATTGAAGAGCCCTAGAGAGAGGAAGCTGTCTGCCCTGCAGTAAGTAGCAGCCTTGACATTGAGGAGCCCTAGAGAGGGGAAGCTGTCTGCCCTGCAGTTAGTAGCAGCCTTGACATTGAAGAGCCCTAGAGAGGGGAAGCTGTCTGCCCTGCAGTAAGTAGCAGCCTTGACATTGAAGAGCCCTAGAGAGGGGAAGCTGTCTGCCCTGCAGTAAGTAGCAGCCTTGACATTGAAGAGCCCTAGAGAGAGGAAGCTGTCTGCCCTGCAGTAAGTAGCAGCCTTGACATTGAAGAGCCCTAGAGAGAGGAAGCTGTCTGCCCTGCAGTAAGTAGCAGCCTTGACATTGAAGAGCCCTAGAGAGAGAAGAAGCTGTCTGCCCTGCAGTAAGTAGCAGCCTTGACATTGAAGAGCCCTAGAGAGAGGAAGCTGTCTGCCCTGCAGTAAGTAGAAGCCTTGACATTGAAGAGCCCTAGAGAGGGGAAGCTGTCTGCCCTGCAGTAAGTAGCCGCCTTGTCATTGAAGAGCCCTAGAGAGAGGAAGCTGTCTGCCCTGCAGTAAGTAGCAGCCTTGACATTGAAGAGCCCTAGAGAGGGGAAGCTGTCTGCCCTGCAGTAAGTAGCAGCCTTGACATTGAAGAGCCCTAGAGAGGGGAAGCTGTCTGCCTTGCAGTAAGTAGCAGCCTTGACATTGAAGAGCCCTAGAGAGAGGAAGCTGTCTGCCCTGCAGTAAGTAGCAGCCTTGACATTGAAGAGCCCTAGAGAGGGGAAGCTGTCTGCCCTGCAGTAAGTAGCAGCCTTGACATTGAAGAGCCCTAGAGGGGAAGCTGTCTGCCCTGCAGTAAGTAGCAGCCTTGACATTGAAGAGCCCTAGAGAGGGGAAGCTGTCTGCCCTGCAGTAAGTAGCAGCCTTGACATTGAAGAGCCCTAGAGAGAGGAAGCTGTCTGCCCTGCAGTAAGTAGCAGCCTTGACATTGAAGAGCCCTAGAGAGAGGAAGCTGTCTGCCCTGCAGTAAGTAGCCGCCTTGTCATTGAAGAGCCCTAGAGAGAGGAAGCTGTCTGCCCTGCAGTAAGTAGCAGCCTTGACATTGAAGAGCCCTAGAGAGGGGAAGCTGTCTGCCCTGCAGTAAGTAGCAGCCTTGACATTGAAGAGCCCTAGAGAGGGGAAGCTGTCTGCCCTGCAGTAAGTAGCAGCCTTGACATTGAAGAGCCCTAGAGAGAGGAAGCTGTCTGCCCTGCAGTAAGTAGCAGCCTTGACATTGAAGAGCCCTAGAGAGGGGATGCTGTCTGCCCTGCAGTAAGTAGCAGCCTTGACATTGAAGAGCCCTAGAGAGAGGAAGCTGTCTGCCCTGCAGTAAGTAGCAGCCTTGACATTGAAGAGCCCTAGAGAGAGGAAGCTGTCTGCCCTGCAGTAAGTAGAAGCCTTGACATTGAAGAGCCCTAGAGAGGGGAAGCTGTCTGCCCTGCAGTAAGTAGCCGCCTTGTCATTGAAGAGCCCTAGAGAGAGGAAGCTGTCTGCCCTGCAGTAAGTAGCAGCCTTGACATTGAAGAGCCCTAGAGAGGGGAAGCTGTCTGCCCTGCAGTAAGTAGCAGCCTTGACATTGAAGAGCCCTAGAGAGAGGAAGCTGTCTGCCCTGCAGTAAGGAGCAGGACTCTACCTGCCAACTAGCCCAACGCTTTACCTACAGTAAGCTGTCTGCCCTGCAGTAAGTAGCAGCCCAACGCTTTACCTACATAACATGTGATGATGCGTCTACGCCTCCGTTTATGTGGAAACAGACAGTTGACTGTTCTCTATGTCATTGCCATGTTAAATGTGTGAAATCAGTAGTGAAATGACTAGTGTACTATATGAGGAGGAAGGTTCTGTTTAGGACGTCATGTGACAGAGAGAGGCTGCCTGTCTGTCTCCTGACGTCATGTGACAGAGGCTGACTGTCTCTCTCCTGACGTCATGTGACAGAGAGAGGCTGCCTGTCTCTCTCCTGACGTCATGTGACAGAGTCTGCCTGTCTCTGTCCTGACGTCATGTGACAGAGAGAGGCTGCCTGTCTGTCTCCTGATGTCATGTGACAGAGTCTGCCTGTCTCTGTCCTGACGTCATGTGACAGAGGCTGCCTGTCTGTCTCCTGACGTCATGTGACAGAGCCTGCCTGTCTCTGTCCTGACGTCATGTGACAGAGTCTGCCTGTCTCTGTCCTGACATCATGTGACAGAGGCTGCCTGTCTGTCTCCTGACGTCATGTGACAGAGGCTGCCTGTCTGTCTCCTGACGTCATGTGACAGAGGCTGCCTGTCTGTCTCCTGATCTGATGGATGCTGCAGACCTGTTTAGTCAGTGTGATCAGTATTCAGCACCACCACTACAGTGGCAGGCACACTAACACAGATATGGTACTACTACTACTACTACTACTACTACTACTACTACTACTACTACTACTACTACTACTACTACTACTACTACTACTACTACTACTACTACTACTACTACTACTACTACTACTACTACTACTACTACTACTACTACTACTACTACTACTGGTACTACTACTACTACTGCTACTACTACTACTGGTACTACTACTACTACTACTGCTACTACTACTACTGGTACTACTACTACTACTACTACTACTGCTACTACTACTACTACTACTACTACTACTACTACTACTACTACTACTACTACTACTACTACTGGTACTGGTACTACTACTACTACTACTACTACTACTACTACTACTACTACTGGTACTACTACTACTACTACTACTACTACTACTACTACTACTACTACTACTACTACTACTACTACTACTACTGGTACTGCTACTACTACTGGTACTACTACTACTGGTACTACTACTACTGGTACTACTACTACTGGTACTACTACTACTGGTACTACTACTACTACTACTACTACTACTACTACTACTGGTACTACTACTACTACTGCTACTACTACTACTGGTACTACTACTACTGGTACTACTACTACTACTACTGGTACTACTACTACTACTGCTACTACTACTACTGGTACTACTACTACTACTACTACTACTACTACTACTACTGGTACTACTACTACTACTGCTACTACTACTACTGGTACTACTACTACTACTACTGGTACTACTACTACTACTACTACTACTACTACTACTGGTACTACTACTACTACTACTGGTACTACTACTACTACTACTACTACTACTACTACTACTACTGGTACTGCTACTACTACTACTACTACTACTACTGGTACTGGTACTGGTACTACTACTACTACTACTACTACTACTACTACTACTACTACTACTACTACTACTACTACTACTACTACTGCTGATGCTGTTTAGTCAGTGTGATCTGTATTCAGGCTCACTAACACAGATATGGTACTACTACTACTACTACTACTACTGCTGGTACTACTACTACTACTACTACTACTACTGGTACTACTACTACTACTACTACTACTACTACTACTACTACTACTACTACTACTACTACTGGTACTACTACTACTACTACTGTTACTACTACTACTACTACTACTACTACTACTACTGGTACTACTACTACTACTACTACTACTACTACTACTACTACTACTACTACTACTACTACTACTACTGTTACTACTACTACTACTACTACTACTACTACTACTACTACTACTACTACTACTGTTACTACTACTACTACTACTACTACTACTACTACTACTACTACTACTACTACTACTACTACTACTACTACTACTGGTACTACTACTACTACTACTACTACTACTACTACTACTACTGGTACTACTACTACTTCTGATGCTGTTTAGTCAGTGTGATCAGTATTCAGGCACACTAACACAGATATGGTACTGGTACTACTACTACTACTACTACTACTACTACTACTACTACTACTGCTGGTACTACTACTACTACTACTGATGCTGTTTAGTCAGTGTGATCAGTATTCAGGCACACTAACACATATGGTACTACTACTACTACTACTTCTACTACTACTACTACTACTGGTACTACTACTACTACTACTACTACTACTACTACTACTGCTACTACTACTGGTACTACTACTACTACTACTACTACTACTACTGGTACTACTACTACTACTACTACTACTACTACTACTACTACTACTGGTACTACTACCAATATTACTACTACTGGTACTACTACTACTACTACTGGTACTACTACCAATATTACTACTTCTGCT
>NW_024061290.1:12500-17500 GCF_016432855.1 Salvelinus namaycush
CTGTATTCAACACTAGAGATATCTGACCCTGTAGGATGCCTGTATTCAACACTAGAGATATCTGGTCCTGTAGGATGCCTCCCTGTATTCAACACTAGAGATATCTGGTCCTGTAGGATGCCTGTATTCAACACTAGAGATATCTGGTCCTGTAGGATGCCTGTATTCAACACTAGAGATATCTGGCCCTGTAGGATGCCTGTATTCAACACTAGAGATATCTGGTCCTGTAGGATGCCTCCCTGTATTCAACACTAGAGATATCTGGCCCTGTAGGATGCCTCCCTGTATTCAACACTAGAGATATCTGGTCCTGTAGGATGCCTCCCTGTATTCAACACTAGAGATATCTGGCCCTGTAGGATGCCTCCCTGTATTCAACACTAGAGATATCTGGCCCTGTAGGATGCCTCCCTGTATTCAACACTAAAGATATCTGGTCCTGTAGGATGCCTGTATTCAACACTAGAGATATCTGACCCTGTAGGATGCCTGTATTCAACACTAGAGATATCTGACCCTGTAGGATGCCTCCCTGTATTCAACACTAGAGATATCTGGTCCTGTAGGATGCCTGTATTCAACACTAGAGATATCTGGTCCTGTAGGATGCCTCCCTGTATTCAACACTAGAGATATCTGGCCCTGTAGGATGCCTGTATTCAACACTAGAGATATCTGGCCCTGTAGGATGCCTCCCTGTATTCAACACTAGAGATATCTGGCCCTGTAGGATGCCTCCCTGTATTCAACACTAGAGATATCTGGCCCTGTAGGATGCCTCCCTGTATTCAACACTAGAGATATCTGGCCCTGTAGGATGCCTCCCTGTATTCAGCACTAGAGATATCTGGCCCTGTAGGATGCCTCCCTGTATTCAGCACTAGAGATATCTGGCCCTGTAGGATGCCTCCCTGTATTCAGCACTAGAGATATCTGGCCCTGTAGGATGCCTCCCTGTATTCAACACTAGAGATATCTGGCCCTGTAGGATGCCCTGTATTCAACACTAGAGATATCTGGTCCTGTAGGATGCCTGTATTCAACACTAGAGATATCTGGCCCTGTAGGATGCCTCCCTGTATTCAACACTAGAGATATCTGGCCCTGTAGGATGCCTCCCTGTATTCAACACTAGAGATATCTGGCCCTGTAGGATGCCTGTATTCAACACTAGAGATATCTGGCCCTGTAGGATGCCTGTATTCAACACTAGAGATATCTGACCCTGTAGGATGCCTGTATTCAACACTAGAGATATCTGACCCTGTAGGATGCCTCCCTGTATTCAACACTAGAGATATCTGGTCCTGTAGGATGCCTGTATTCAACACTAGAGATATCTGGTCCTGTAGGATGCCTCCCTGTATTCAACACTAGAGATATCTGGCCCTGTAGGATGCCTCCCTGTATTCAACACTAGAGATATCTGGCCCTGTAGGATGCCTCCCTGTATTCAACACTAAAGATATCTGGTCCTGTAGGATGCCTGTATTCAACACTAGAGATATCTGGCCCTGTAGGATGCCTGTATTCAACACTAGAGATATCTGACCCTGTAGGATGCCTGTATTCAACACTAGAGATATCTGGCCCTGTAGGATGCCTCCCTGTATTCAACACTAGAGATATCTGGCCCTGTAGGATGCCTCCCTGTATTCAACACTAGAGATATCTGGTCCTGTAGGATGCCTCTCTGTATTCAACACTAGAGATATCTGGCCCTGTAGGATGCCTCCCTGTATTCAACACTAGAGATATCTGGCCCTGTAGGATGCCTGTATTCAACACTAGAGATATCTGGCCCTGTAGGATGCCTCCCTGTATTCAGCACTAGAGATATCTGGCCCTGTAGGATGCCTCCCTGTATTCAGCACTAGAGATATCTGGCCCTGTAGGATGCCTCCCTGTATTCAGCACTAGAGATATCTGGCCCTGTAGGATGCCTCCCTGTATTCAGCACTAGAGATATCTGGCCCTGTAGGATGCCTCCCTGTATTCAACACTAGAGATATCTGGCCCTGTAGGATGCCTCCCTGTATTCAACACTAGAGATATCTGGCCCTGTAGGATGCCTCCCTGTATTCAACACTAGAGATATCTGGCCCTGTAGGATGCCTGTATTCAACACTAGAGATATCTGACCCTGTAGGATGCCTGTATTCAACACTAGAGATATCTGGCCCTGTAGGATGCCTCCCTGTATTCAACACTAGAGATATCTGACCCTGTAGGATGCCTGTATTCAACACTAGAGATATCTGGCCCTGTAGGATGCCTCCCTGTATTCAACACTAGAGATATCTGGCCCTGTAGGATGCCTCCCTGTATTCAACACTAGAGATATCTGGCCCTGTAGGATGCCTCCCTGTATTCAACACTAGAGATATCTGGTCCTGTAGGATGCCTGTATTCAACACTAGAGATATCTGGCCCTGTAGGATGCCTCCCTGTATTCAACACTAGAGATATCTGGTCCTGTAGGATGCCTCCCTGTATTCAACACTAGAGATATCTGGCCCTGTAGGATGCCTCCCTGTATTCAACACTAGAGATATCTGGCCCTGTAGGATGCCTGTATTCAACACTAGAGATATCTGGCCCTGTAGGATGCCTCCCTGTATTCAACACTAGAGATATCTGACCCTGTAGGATGCCTGTATTCAACACTAGAGATATCTGGCCCTGTAGGATGCCTGTATTCAACACTAGAGATATCTGGCCCTGTAGGATGCCTGTATTCAACACTAGAGATATCTGGCCCTGTAGGATGCCTCCCTGTATTCAACACTAGAGATATCTGGCCCTGTAGGATGCCTCCCTGTATTCAACACTAGAGATATCTGGTCCTGTAGGATGGAGCATCACAACAGAGAGCAGAGCAGACAGCGTCTCTCTCTCTCTTGAAAGCACAGCTGTCCTCACCCTCCACAGATTCCTTTTCCAGTCCCTTTCTGTGTTATGTGACCATGTTGGTGACAGAAGGGATATAGAGGAGACTAGTGATGAAGGGTTACAGTAGGTATAAGAGGGATTGGTTTACAGAGGTCATGTGACGTACTACTAGAGGATGGACACAATAGGCTAGCTGCTTTGTCTCTAGAGAACGTGATCGTTCAGAGCAACATCATGACCTAAAATAACCATTCAATACCCCTGGTTAAACCCCAGATTCCCTAATGCCTAGTGCCACCCTATGACACCTGTGATGCTGCCATTGCCAAGTAAGCAGAACCAAGCCAGCTCTACTGTAGGTCTCGTGTTGCCTTGTAACATTCATAGACAACTGTCAACAAGGCTGTAGCCTCACGTCTGAAATCTCTCTCATGTGATTCCTGGCATTCATAGACCATGAGACCATGTTGTTTTAAAGAGGAGAGAGTGTCTGACCTGACGGCTACAGTAAATAACCCTATGCCATAATTACTTACAGCGCAGCTGAGAAGCACAAGGCCGGACCTGGGTTCAAATAATATTCAAAAATAATTTCCAATACTTTATCTGTGCTTGATTATGCTCGACTAGCTTAACGGAACCAATAGAATAGTCCCAAAACTGTAAATCCAGCCAACATAACAAAAGGTGTCCCACAGGGTTTGATTCTTGGTCCAGTTCTTTTCATTATTTATATGAACAGCATTGGTCTATCTGTACAAAACTGTAACTTTCATCTGTACTCGGATGACACTGTTGTATACGCTACTGCCACCTACGTCAGCTCAGGCTCTGTTGACTCTTCAATCTGCTTTTACTAGCTTGCAGAAAGCCTCGTTTGACCTGAAGTTGGTACTAAAATGCTGGGAAAACCCAAGTACATGTTATTTTCCAAACCATGTAAAAAATATAACTGATGATTTGTGCATAAGTACGTTAGATGGTGCTCCACATTGATCGTGTCCCCCGCCTATAAATATCTGGGCATCTCGATTGTCGAAAAGCTCTGGGCATCTCGATTGTCGAAAAGCTCTGGGCATCTCGATTGTCGAAAAGCTCTGGGCATCTCGATTGTTGAAAAGCTATCTTTTTAAAAAGCATGTTGACGAGTTATTCACGAAAATGAAGAATGAAGTTGTGCTTCTTCTATAGGAATAGGGCCTTTCATTAAATAGTAGAACACAGATCATTCAGTCTACATGTATTCCTGTTATTGATTATGGTGATATTATATACATGAATGCAGCTCCCAGTGTTTTGAAGCCCTTGGACACAATTTATCATATCGCACTTCGTTTTATAACATCTGACAGTTTTGACACTCACCACCACTAAAGTTGGTTGGATGTCGCTAAAAAAACACATCACTTCATTATTCTGTTTTTGTTTATAAAGCCTTACTCAATAAACTACCAATTTTACTTCACACATCATTGTTGAAATATAGAAACTGGGATTACAACACTAGATCACAGGATTGGTTAATACTGGAGACTCCACGTGTATTCCTACCAGGCCCCTATCATGTGGAATAATCTCCACGTTTCATTTGGCTGTGTTGTCTCTGGGTCAGTTTAGGTGGAAGGCTAGGGATTTTTATATTGTTTGTTTTGTTTGATTGTTTATTGTGTATATAATATTTGCTACTTATTTAATTTTGTGTTTTAAATTGTGTATCATTTTCTTTTCTGTATTGTTCCCAGGGCACATTTCCAAATGAGACCTGGGTGTCAATGTGTTTTCCCCTGGTTGAATAGATAGTATTCCACTGCAGACAGACTGGAGCGAACGCTCAAAGTATTTGAACGATTTCGAATAGCGTTTGAACCCAGGTCACTCAGTCCCACAGCTGCATCGGGTCATCACAGTTTTAGTGTCTCAATCCCATTACGTCACGTTACAGATTAGTTAGAGATTAACCTACTGCCAACCAACCAACTGCCAGTCCGTCAGTGAAACTGAAAATAAGCCTTTGGAAGGCTGGTCAGGTTTCCATAGAAACAAAGAACAGAACAGAACCAGAAGAGTATTTTGTGTTATTTATCCTCTATTTATACAGATAAATC
>NW_024061290.1:22500-65000 GCF_016432855.1 Salvelinus namaycush
GTTCAGGAGAGGAAGGAGACATGACTAGTTAAGGAGAGGGAGAAGACATGACTAGTTCAGGAGAGGAAGAAGACATGACTAGTTCAGGAGAGGATGAAGACATGACTAGTTAAGGAGAGGAAGAAGACATGACTAGTTAAGGAGAGGAAGAAGACATGACTAGTTAAGGAGAGGAAGAAGACATGACTAGTTAAGGAGAGGAAGAAGACATGAGACATTGACTAGACATGACTAGTTAAGGAGAGGAAGAAGACATGACTAGTTAAGGAGAGGAAGAAGACATGAGACATTGACTAGACATGACTAGTTAAGTAGAGGAAGAAGACATGACTAGTTAAGTAGAGGGAGAAGACATGACTAGTTAAGTAGAGGGAGAAGACATGACTAGTTAAGTAGAGGGAGAAGACATGACTAGTTAAGTAGAGGGAGAAGACATGACTAGTTAAGGAGAGGAAGGAGACATGACTAGTTCAGGAGAGGAAGAAGACATGAGACATTGACTAGACATGACTAGTTCAGGAGAGGAAGAAGACATGACTAGTTAAGGAGAGGAAGAAGACATGAGACATTGACTAGACATGACTAGTTAAGTAGAGGAAGAAGACATGACTAGTTAAGTAGAGGGAGAAGACATGACTAGTTAAGGAGAGGAAGAAGACATGACTAGTTAAGTAGAGGGAGAAGACATGACTAGTTAAGTAGAGGGAGAAGACATGACTAGTTCAGGAGAGGAAGGAGACATGACTAGTTCAGGAGAGGAAGGAGACATGACTAGTTAAGGAGAGGAAGAAGACATGAGACATTGACTAGACATGACTAGTTCAGTAGAGGAAGAAGACATGAGACATTGACTAGACATGACTAGTTCAGGAGAGGAAGAAGACATGACTAGTTAAGGAGAGGAAGAAGACATGAGACATTGACTAGACATGACTAGTTCAGGAGAGGAAGAAGACATGACTAGTTAAGGAGAGGAAGGAGACATGACTAGTTCAGGAGAGGAAGGAGACATGACTAGTCCAGAAGAGGAAGGAGACATGACTAGTTAAGTAGAGGGAGAAGACATGACTAGTTCAGGAGAGGAAGAAGACATGACTAGTTCAGGAGAGGATGAAGACATGACTAGTTAAGGAGAGGAAGAAGACATGACTAGTTAAGGAGAGGAAGGAGACATTGACTAGTTAAGGAGAGGAAGTAGACATGACTAGTCCAGAAGAGGAAGGAGACATGACTAGTTCAGGAGAGGAAGGAGACATGAGACATTGACTAGACATGACTAGTTCAGGAGAGGAAGAAGACATGACTAGTTAAGGAGAGGAAGAAGACATGACTAGTTAAGGAGAGGAAGAAGACATGACTAGTTAAGGAGAGGAAGAAGACATGACTAGTTAAGGAGAGGAAGAAGACATGAGACATTGACTAGACATGACTAGTTCAGGAGAGGAAGAAGACATGACTAGTTAAGGAGAGGAAGAAGACATGACTAGTTAAGGAGAGGAAGAAGACATGACTAGTTAAGGAGAGGAAGAAGACATGACTAGTTAAGGAGAGGAAGAAGACATGACTAGTTAAGGAGAGGAAGGAGACATGACTAGTTCAGGAGAGGAAGGAGACATGACTAGTCCAGAAGAGGAAGGAGACATGACTAGTTCAGGAGAGGAAGGAGACATGAGACATTGACTAGACATGACTAGTTAAGGAGAGGAAGAAGACATGACTAGTTAAGGAGAGGAAGAAGACATGACTAGTTAAGGAGAGGAAGAAGACATGACTAGTTAAGGAGAGGAAGAAGACATGACTAGTTAAGGAGAGGAAGAAGACATGACTAGTTCAGGAGAGGAAGAAGACATGACTAGTTCAGGAGAGGAAGAAGACATGAGACATTGACTAGACATGACTAGTTCAGGATATATATATATATATATTATAGTTAGAAATGTATTCAATTTGAGTTTTCATCCAAATTTTACACTTTATATACATCCCAGAAGACTGAAATAACACAAAACTGTTTGACATAGAAACAATGGATTTTCGTCGTTTAAAAAAAAAACGACTTTATTAATTATGAAAAATATGAATAACATTCCACCCATGAGGCCAAAGGGGCGCTTTTGGTCATTGACTGCAGGAAAAGGCTACATTAACAAGTCCTTTAGAAACATACATGATGACAGATCACATTCCCTGCTAAACACACACACACACACACACACACACACACACACACACACACACACACACACACACACACACACACACACACACACACACACACACACACACACACACACACACACACACACACACACACACACACACACACACGAGAACAGGACCAGCCTCTCTGGTAGTAATGAATGAGTCATCCCTGGAGACAGACGACTGGAAGGTGACAGCTGAAGGAGGAAGCGTAGGCCAGACCTGGGTTCAAGTCATATTTGAAATATTTCAAATACTTTCACTGTTTTCTTTAGCCTGTCTGGAGGGCCAGATGGACAAGGTTTGTGGTTTTGCCAATATTCTACTGATTACATTTCACCAAGACAAGCTCAGTGAAACCCAGCTTAAGTATTAGAAATACTTTCAAATAGTATTTGAACCCAGGTCTGCGGTATGATGATGAAAGGAAGGGACATTGCCCACGGTGGCCCCGGCTGACTGGCTGGGTGAATGACTGACTGACTTGGCTGGGTGAATGACTGACTGACTTGGCTGGGTGAATGACTGACTGACTTGGCTGGGTAAATGACTGACTGACTTGGCTGGCTGAATGACTGACTGACTTGGCTGGCTGAATGACTGACTGACTTGGCTGGGTGAATGACTGACTGACTTGGCTGGGTGAATGACTGACTGACTTGGCTGGGTGAATGACTGACTGACTTGGCTGGGTGAATGACTGACTGACTTGGCTGGCTGAATGACTGACTGACTTGGCTGGCTGAATGACTGACTGACTTGGCTGGGTGAATGACTGACTGACTTGGCTGGCTGAATGACTGACTGACTGGCTGGGTGAATGACTGCCTGACATGGCTGGGTGAATGACTGACTGACTTGGCTGGGTGAATGACTGACTGACTTGGCTGGGTGAATGACTGACTGACTTGGCTGGGTGAATGACTGACTGACTTGGCTGGGTGAATGACTGACTGACTTGGCTGGGTGAATGACTGACTGACTTGGCTGGGTGAATGACTGACTGACTTGGCTGGGTGAATGACTGACTGACTTGGCTGGGTGAATGACTGACTGACTTGGCTGGGTGAATGACTGACTGACTTGGCTGGGTGAATGACTGACTGACTTGGCTGGCTGAATGACTGACTGACTTGGCTGGCTGAATGACTGACTGACATGGCTGGGTGAATGACTGACTGACTTGGCTGGGTGAATGACTGACTGACATGGCTGGGTGAATGACTGACTGACTTGGCTGGGTGAATGACTGACTGACTTGGCTGGGTGAATGACTGACTGACATGGCTGGGTGAATGACTGACTGACTTGGCTGGGTGAATGACTGACTGACTTGGCTGGGTGAATGACTGACTGACTTGGCTGGGTGAATGACTGACTGACTTGGCTGGGTGAATGACTGACTGACTTGGCTGGGTGAATGACTGACTGACTTGGCTGGGTGAATGACTGACTGACTTGGCTGGCTGAATGACTGACTGACATGGCTGGGTGAATGACTGACTGACTTGGCTGGGTGAATGACTGACTGACTTGGCTGGGTGAATGACTGACTGACTTGGCTGGGTGAATGACTGACTGACATGGCTGGGTGAATGACTGACTGACTTGGCTGGGTGAATGACTGACTGACTTGGCTGGGTGAATGACTGACTGACTTGGCTGGGTGAATGACTGACTGACTTGGCTGGCTGAATGACTGACTGACTTGGCTGGCTGAATGACTGACTGACTTGGCTGGCTGAATGACTGACTGACATGGCTGGCTGAATGACTGACTGACATGGCTGGCTGACAGGTCGTTGTCTTTAATTAGTCCTGAGAAGCACACCTCTCCATCCATCAGCACCAGCTGACAGTCTGTCCCCACCTCCACTCTTCAACCCAACCCCATGTTCCTCCTCAGAGCTGGGTAGACGGGTGGCCTGGCTGGGGCCTCACAGTGACAGACAGCCTGGAAGCAGGCCAGGGCCTTCTCTTCTCTATACAGTGTTAGCTAGCCAGCTATTAACCCTGGTATACACCTGTTGACTGTACACTCCCACACTGACTCCACTATTAACCCTGCTGTACACTCCCACGCTGACTCCACTATTAACCCTGCTATACACCTGTTACACTCCCACACTGACTCTACTATTAACCCTGCTATACACCTGTTACACTCCCACACTGACTCCACTATTAACCCTGCTATACACCTGTTACACTCCCACACTGACTCCACTATTAACCCTGCTATACACCTGTTACACTCCCACACTGACTCTACTATTAACCCTGCTATACACCTGTTACACTCCCACACTGACTCTACTATTAACCCTGCTATACACCTGTTACACTCCCACACTGACTCCACTATTAACCCTGGTATACACCTGTTACACTCCCACACTGACTCTACTATTAACCCTGGTATACACCTGTTACACTCCCACACTGACTCCACTATTAACCCTGCTATACACCTGTTACACTCCCACACTGACTCCACTATTAACCCTGGTATACACCTGTTACACTCCCACACTGACTCCACTATTAACCCTGCTATACACCTGTTACACTCCCACACTGACTCCACTATTAACCCTGCTATACACCTGTTGACTGAACACTCCCACGCTGACTCCACTATTAACCCTGCTATACACCTGTTACACTCCCACACTGACTCCACTATTAACCCTGCTATACACCTGTTACACTCCCACACTGACTCCACTATTAACCCTGCTATACACCTGTTACACTCCCACACTGACTCCACTATTAACCCTGGTATACACCTGTTACACTCCCACACTGACTCCACTATTAACCCTGCTATACACCTGTTACACTCCCACACTGACTCCACTATTAACCCTGCTATACACCTGTTACACTCCCACACTGACTCTACTATTAACCCTGCTATACACCTGTTACACTCCCACACTGACTCCACTATTAACCCTGCTATACACCTGTTACACTCCCACACTGACTCTACTATTAACCCTGCTATACACCTGTTACACTCCCACACTGACTCCACTATTAACCCTGCTATACACCTGTTACACTCCCACACTGACTCCACTATTAACCCTGCTATACACCTGTTACACTCCCACACTGACTCCACTATTAACCCTGCTATACACCTGTTACACTCCCACACTGACTCTACTATTAACCCTGCTATACACCTGTTACACTCCCACACTGACTCCACTATTAACCCTGCTATACACCTGTTACACTCCCACACTGACTCTACTATTAACCCTGCTATACACCTGTTACACTCCCACACTGACTCCACTATTAACCCTGCTATACACCTGTTACACTCCCACGCTGACTCCACTATTAACCCTGCTATACACCTGTTACACTCCCACACTGACTCCACTATTAACCCTGCTATACACCTGTTACACTCCCACACTGACTCCACTATTAACCCTGCTATACACCTGTTACACTCCCACACTGACTCCACTATTAACCCTGCTATACACCTGTTACACTCCCACACTGACTCCACTATTAACCCTGCTATACACCTGTTAACTGAACTCTCCCACACTGACTCCACTATTAACCCTGCTATACACCTGTTACACTCCCACGCTGACTCCACTATTAACCCTGCTATACACCTGTTACACTCCCACACTGACTCCACTATTAACCCTGCTATACACCTGTTACACTCCCACACTGACTCCACTATTAACCCTGGTATACACCTGTTGACTGAACACTCCCACACTGACACTCCCAGGGCCTCACTGACCGCTGTCAACCAATGAGAGGAAGGAGGAGACGTAATGTTTCTGGACAATGGAAGGAAATGGTCTCAGAGTCGACTACAGAGCAGACAGAGGGGAGGGTTGTGGACCATTCATTCATTCAATTGAAGTGCCAGTCCAATACCAGTCACTTAGGATAGTGAATTGGATGGTACATAGAATCCATCTATGTTCAGTTGATCTTCTCCTTTAGACTGTGATAATGTCCTCTTGTAACGGCCAAGAGGTGTTTCAGCGTGTCTCAGCACGGCCTCTGAGTGCTGCTGATTTCAGCTGGGGAGCATCAAGGCCAGCCACCGTGTCATCTGTTTCACTGGTGGTAAAACAGAAGGGAGCCAAGGTTTTCTCTCCCAGAGCAACCCTCTCGAAGAGAGCAGAACCACCACATTCTAACACACACACACATTCTGCCTCGGTCTACCAAGGGAACCAGCCAATCATAGTGGAGGTTAGAGCCCAGCTTCCACACTGCTGTCTTGGCTAAAGGCTCAAACCAACGGATGGCGTGAGAAACACCAGACTTTACTCCTCTCTGTACCTCTCTGTACCTCTCTGATCCTCTCTGTTCCTCTCTGTTCCTCTCTGTACCTCTCTGTTCCTCTCTGATCCTCTCTGTACCTCTCTGTTCCTCTCTGTTCCTCTCTGATCCTCTCTGATCCTCTCTGTACCTCTCTGTACCTCTCTGTACCTCTCTGATCCTCTCTGTTCCTCTCTGTTCCTCTCTGTTCCTCTCTGTACCTCTCTGTTCCTCTCTGTTCCTCTCTGTACCTCTCTGTACCTCTCTGTACCTCTCTGATCCTCTCTGTTCCTCTCTGTTCCTCTCTGTACCTCTCTGTACCTCTCTGATCCTCTCTGTACCTCTCTGTTCCTCTCTGATCCTCTCTGATCCTCTCTGATCCTCTCTGTACCTCTCTGATCCTCTCTGATCCTCTCTGATCCTCTCTGTACCTCTCTGTTCCTCTCTGATCCTCTCTGTACCTCTCTGTACCTCTCTGTACCTCTCTGTACCTCTCTGTTCCTCTCTGATCCTCTCTGATCCTCTCTGTTCCTCTCTGATCCTCTCTGTTCCTCTCTGATCCTTTCTGTTCCTCTCTGTACCTCTCTGTACCTCTCTGTTCCTCTCTGTACCTCTCTGATCCTCTCTGTTCCTCTCTGTACCTCTCTGTTCCTCTCTGTACCTCTCTGTACCTCTCTGTACCTCTCTGATCCTCTCTGTTCCTCTTTGTACCTCTCTGTACCTCTCTGATCCTCTCTGTTCCTCTCTGTACCTCTCTGTTCCTCTCTGATCCTCTCTGTACCTCTCTGTACCTCTCTGTACCTCTCTGTTCCTCTCTGTACCTCTCTGTACCTCTCTGATCCTCTCTGTTCCTCTCTGTACCTCTCTGTTCCTCTCTGTACCTCTCTGTTCCTCTCTGATCCTCTCTGTTCCTTCTAAAGCTGGAATCAGTGTGGTTGTGTCAGTAGAACTAAAGAAAGCTATTTTCACGGTATGCTTGTTTGTTTTGGTGAGAAGAAAAATGTAACAACCATGAATGAACAAAGTCTTCTGTCATGGTGACTGTGAAGACTGTCTCTGGGTTGGGCTTGTTATACAGGAAGAGCTGTCAGCATGACAGCCAGAAAGCATGTCCTCTCATGTAAGAAGGGATCATGTGTGAAGAACCTGAGGTTTTGGAACCAGAGGAGGTGGATCATCCCCTCTACAGCCAATCAGTAGAGCTCCTACCCAGGTTGGGTTTCCCTGTCTGGGGCAGCTTCCTTATTCCAGGGTCCTGTTCAGGAGGGCACACCATAGGAACAGTATCACTATGACTGTCACCATAGTCAGCTATCAATATGTCTGTGTTGTGTTATTGTTCCTGACTGTGTGATATGAAAGGGAGGGTTGTATATCCTACTGCCACCACACCCTCTCAAATAACAGCTAGTCAATCTGAGGGAAAGAGAGGTGACCACCACACCCTCTCAAATAAGAACTAGTCAATCTGAGGGAAAGAGAGGTGACCACCACACCCTCTCAAATAAGAACTAGTCAATCTGAGGGAAAGAGAGCTGACCACCACACCCTCTCAAATAAGAACTAGTCAATCTGAGGTAAAGAGAGCTGACCACCACACCCTCTCAAATAAGAACTAGTCAATCTGAGGTAAAGAGAGGTGACCACCACACCCTCTCAAATAAGAACTAGTCAATCTGAGGTAAAGAGAGGTGACCACCACACCCTCTCATATAACAGATAGTCCATCTGAGGGAAAGAGAGGTGACCACCACACCCTCTCATATAACAGATAGTCCATCTGAGGGAAAGAGAGGTGACCACCACACCCTCTCAAATAAGAACTAGTCAATCTGAGGTAAAGAGAGGTGACCACCACACCCTCTCATATAACAGATAGTCCATCTGAGGGAAAGAGAGGTGACCACCACACCCTCTCATATAACAGATAGTCCATCTGAGGGAAAGAGAGGTGACCACCACACCCTCTCAAATAAGAACTAGTCAATCTGAGGGAAAGAGAGGTGACCACCACACCCTCTCAAATAAGAACTAGTCAATCTGAGGTAAAGAGAGGTGACCACCACACCCTCTCAAATAAGAACTAGTCAATCTGAGGGAAAGAGAGGTGACCACCACACCCTCTCAAATAAGAACTAGTCAATCTGAGGTAAAGAGAGGTGACCACCACACCCTCTCAAATAACAGCTAGTCAATATGAGGGAAAGAGAGGTGACCACCACACCCTCTCAAATAAGAACTAGTCAATCTGAGGTAAAGAGAGGTGACCACCACACCCTCTCAAATAAGAACTAGTCAATCTGAGGTAAAGAGAGGTGACCACCACACCCTCTCAAATAAGAACTAGTCAATCTGAGGTAAAGAGAGGTGACCACCACACCCTCTCATATAACAGATAGTCCATCTGAGGGAAAGAGAGGTGACCACCACACCCTCTCAAATAAGAACTAGTCAATCTGAGGGAAAGGGGGTTAAGTGACAGCAACTCATAAAGGGGCTCAAATAAAAACAGCTCTCTCCCTCTCTCTGTCCTCTCTCTCTCTCAATTCAATTATCTCTCTCCCTTTTTCTGTCTGTGTCTGTGTCTCTCTCTCAATTCAATTCTCTCTCTGTCTCTCCCCTTCTCTCTCTCTCTTTCTCTGTCTGTGTCTCTCTCTCTCTCTCTCTCTCTCTCTCTCTCTCTCTCTCTCTTTCTCTGTAGACTGTACGTTTATTTTAACCAGAAACAAGAGGTGGACTGTGTCTCAGGCGGAGCTGAGGTTGTGGGTTCTGCTGCTGGTTTTAGTTCAGACAGACAGACGGACAGACGGAGTGAGAGAGAGACAGACGGACAGACGGAGTGAGAGAGAGACAGAGAGGGATTGAGTGAAAACAATCAGGGTTCACAACTCAGTGTTACAGACAGAGTGCTCTTCTGAGACTAGAGAATGACCTCCTTGTCGTCAAGATAATGAGATTGTGAAAGAATAACAGAGAGAAACTATCTTGTCACATTTAACTCTACATTATCTTTACATATTGTCCAGTTAATTTCAGGAGAAAAGTAACTTCTTTTATAAACATAAAAGTGAGACTGAATGATATCTATGAGCTTCTGTTGCCGTCTGGCTTTGTCCATTTCCGTATTCTGCCGTCATTTTAAGTGTCTGTAAACATACAGTACCGTTTCAGACTGCGTTATACTGGAGCACCATGAAAGGGTTTCATTACACGGTTGGTCAAGCCGGTGGTTTTGTCTGAAGTCTTTACAAGCACAGTAGCAGTGTGTTTAAACTAGGCTTCCCTCAGTATGCCGAGGTACACAACAAAAGTATGTGGACACCTGCTCGTCCATCATCTCATTCCAAAATCATCTGCATTAATATGGAGTTGGTCCCCCCCTTCGCTGCTATAACAGCCTCCGCTCTTCTGGGAAGGCTTTCCTACGAGATGTTGGAACATTGCTGCGGGGACTTGCTTACATTCGGCAACGAGCATTAGTGAGGTCGGGCACTGATGTCGGGCGATTAGGCCTCCTGGCTCACAGTCGACGTTCCAATTCATCCCAAAGGAGTTTGATGGGGTTGAGGTCAGGGCTCTGTGCAGGCCAGTCAAGTTCTTCCGACAACGATCTCGACAAACCATTTCTGTATGGACCTCGCTTTGTGCAGGGGGGCATTGTCATGCTGAAACAGGAAAGGGCCTTCACCAAACAGTTGCCACAAAGTTGGAAGCACAGAATCATCTAGAATGTCATTGTATGCTATATCCATTCACAGGAAACGAAGGGGCCGAGCCTGAACCATGAAAAACAGCCCCAGACCATTATTCCTCCTCCACCAAACTTTACAGTTGGCAGATGGTGAAGTGTGATTCATTACTCCAGAGAATGCGTTTCACACTGCTCCAGAGTCCAATGGTGGCGAGCTTTACACCATTCCAGCCGACGCTTGGCATTGCGCATGGTGATCTTAGGCTTGTATGCGGCTGCTCGGCCATGGAAACCCATTTCATGAAGCTCCCGACGAACAGTTCTTGTGCTGAAGTTGCTTCCACAGGCAGTTTGGAATTTGAAGGGGTGTCCACAAACTTTTGTATACATAGTGTATGTTTGTTTAGAAACACAGAGCAAACGGAAGCTTTGTGACGTGACAACCCAATGTTGTGCAGCGCGAGAGAGGTGATCAGGTTACACTTGAAATTCACTACTAATGTTTGCCAGCTAAATATTTGATAAGTTTAACTAGCTAAGATGTGCCAAATCAATTCTCTCCAGGGCTCCAGCTATGCACTTGGTTTGTTTGCTAAGTGGCTAGCTTGCAAGATCAAGCGTATTGGTTAAAGCAGAGACAACCAATCCCCTCCTGGATCCAGATCCCTACTGTCTAATATTGTTTTGTGCATTCAGCAAACTGTGAGTAGCCTTTTGAGATAGTTGTATAACTTTATGAGCTGGGTTGTTTGTCCTTCCAATTAGCTTGCGCTTGTTAGCATTTAGCTAAGGTCCGCTATGGGAATTCGCTTGTTAGCATTTAGCTAGCATCCGCTATAGAATTCTATGGAATTTGCTAGTACTTTGTTAGCATTTAGCTAGAGTCCGTTTTTTTTTTTTACGTTTGGAAAGAAATCAAACCCCTTGTGTGCACTGCCGGTAATACCGTATACCCCGGTATGGTACAAGAACAGTATAAAAATCTGGATCCTGCCAAACCCGAGTTTAAACTCTTCTTCTGGACGTTGTCTCTACTCCAGTTCTGTCTGAACGGCCCCTGACATTCGTAAGGCCTAAGACCCAAACACAGATGCATTTGCTGGCCACAACCCACCAAATCCAACCTCTGTATCAAGGGGCCTAAGATCCAACCCTGTTTCAAGGGGTCTAAGATCCAACCCTGTATCAAGGGGTCTAATATCCAACCCTGTATCAAGGGGTCTAAGATCCAACCCTGTATCAAGGGGTCTAAGATCCAACCCTGTTTCAAGGGGGCTAAGATCCAACCCTGTATCAAGGGGTCTAAG
Organism: Salvelinus namaycush; assembly: GCF_016432855.1. Taxonomy (NCBI): domain Eukaryota; kingdom Metazoa; phylum Chordata; class Actinopteri; order Salmoniformes; family Salmonidae; genus Salvelinus; species Salvelinus namaycush. The sequence continues at coordinate 34,024 of NW_024061290.1, forward strand.
ATCCAACCCTGTTTCAAGGGGGCTAAGATCCAACCCTGTATCAAGGGGACTAAGATCCAACCCTGTTTCAAGGGGGCTAAGATCCAACCCTGTACCAAGGGGTCTAAGAATCAACCCTGTTTCAAGGGGGCTAAGATCCAACCCTGTATCAAGGGGGCTAAGATCCAACCCTGTATCAAGGGGGCTAAGATCCAACCCTGTTTCAAGGGGGCTAAGATCCAACCCTGTATCAGGGGGACTAAGATCCAACCCTGTTTCAAGGGGGCTAAGATCCAACCCTGTACCAAGGGGTCTAATATCCAACCCTGTATCAAGGGGGCTAATATCCAACCCTGTATCAAGGGGTCTAAGATCCAACCCTGTACCAAGGGGGCTAAGATCCAACCCTGTATCAAGGGGGCTAATATCCAACCCTGTATCAAGGGGTCTAGATGGGTTATTGTGGGGTTATTATAAGCTGTTAACAAATCACCCTCCACCCCCACCCACTACCATACAAGCTCCAACAAAAGCAGTAGGTCTCAGTGAGTTTCTGGAAGTGATTTTGAAGTCTTGTCCTGCAGAGCTGTTCATTCATTCCACAGTAGAGCAGTCTGCTCCATGCAGGGTTAAACAGAACAGACCTTCACTCACACTGGGCAAGACACTGAGGACAGACAATGGTCCTGCCAGTCAATGTCAAGCCTCTCGTCTGGCTTGGAGTGTTGACTGGTCTAGAGGAGGCCCCAGCTGGTTGTAGGGTTCTGGTGAGGCTTTACTGCCACGGCCTGGGCATGGATACATGAACCACGTGCCCAGCTAAACACAGACAGGAACACACACCAACTGTACACACACTGTACACACACGTCTGTCTGTCTGTCCTTCATCCAGGCTGTCTCTCTCTCTCTCTGTCTGTCTGTCTGTCTGTCTGTCTGTCTGTCTGTCTGTCTGTCTGTCTGTCTGTCTGTCTGTCTGTCTGTCTGTCTGTCTGTCTGTCTGTCTGTCCTTCATCCAGGCTGTGTGGCTGTCTGTCTGTCTTTCATCCAGGCTGTCTGTCTGTCTGTCTGTCTGTCTGTCTGTCTGTCTGTCTGTCTGTCCTTCATCCAGGCTGTGTGTCTCTGTCTGTCTGTCCATCCGCCCGCCCGTCCGTCCGTCTGTCTGTCCTTCATCCAGGCTGTGTGTCTGTCTGTCTGTCCTTCATCCAGGCTGTGTGTCTGTCTGTCTGTCCTTCATCCCGGCTGTGTGTCTGTCTGTCTGTCCTTCATCCAGGCTGTGTGTCTGTCTGTCCTTCATCCAGGCTGTGTGTCTGTCTATCTGTCTGTCTGTCCTTCATCCAGGCTGTGTGTCTGTCTGTCTGTCCTTCATCCAGGCTGCCTGTCTGTCTGTTCTTCATCCAGGCTGTCTGTCTGTCCTTCATCCAGGCTGTCTGTCTGTCTGTCCTTCATCCAGGCTGCCTGTCTGTCTGTCCTTCATCCAGGCTGTGTGTCTGTCTGTCTGTCCTTCATCCAGGCTGTCTGTCTGTCTGTCCTTCATCCAGGCTGTCTGTCTGTCTGTCTGTCTGTCTGTCTGTCTGTCTGTCTGTCTGTCTGTCTGTCTGTCTGTCTGTCTGTCTGTCTGTCCTTCATCCAGGCTGTGTGTCTGTCTGTCTGTCCTTCATCCAGGCTGTGTGTCTGTCTGTCTGTCCTTCATCCAGGCTGCGTGTCTGTCTGTCTGTCTGTCCTTCATCCAGGCTGTGTGTTAAATGAGATGCTGCAGCGTTAATAAGCATTAATAGCTCTTTAAACCAGAGGAAGTGATTTGTAAAAAGGCCTTTTAATTTCTAATGAACCTCCTATCAGATTAGTCAGTCGTAGCAGTCTGGCGTTTTGAGCCCAGGCATAGAGGCTGTAAGGCTTGCCAAGAGCAAATGAAACCTGCCTTGTAGGGCATTACAGTGAGTAACCTTTATGCTGCTTTTAATATTGTCATTTTTACCTTTATTTAACTAGGCAAGTCAGTTAAGAACAAATTCTTATCTACAATGACGGCCTAGACCGGCCAAACCCGTACGACGCTGGGCCAATTGTGCGCCGCCCTACGGGACTCCCAATCACAGCCGGTTGTGATACAGCCTGGAATCGAACAAGTGGCGTAGTGACGCCTCTAGCACTGAGAAGCAGTGTCTTAGACCGCTGAACCAGGGTCTGTAGTGACGCCTCTAGCACTGAGATGCAGTGTCTTAGACCGCTGAACCAGGGTCTGTAGTGACGCCTCTAGCACTGAGATGCAGTGTCTTAGACCGCTGAACCAGGGTCTGTAATGACGCCTCTAGCACTGAGATGCAGTGTCTTAGACCGCTGAACCAGGGTCTGTAGTGACGCCTCTAGCACTGAGATGCAGTGCCTTAGACCGCTGAACCAGGGTCTGTAGTGACGCCTCTAGCACTGAGATGCAGTGCCTTAGACCGCTGAACCAGGGTGTCTGTAGTGACGCCTCTAGCACTGAGATGCAGTGTCTTAGACCGCTGAACCAGGGTCTGTAGTGACGCCTCTAGCACTGAGATGCAGTGTCTTAGACCGCTGAACCAGGGTCTGTAGTGACGCCTCTAGCACTGAGATGCAGTGTCTTAGACCGCTGAACCAGGGTCTGTAGTGACGCCTCTAGCACTGAGATGCAGTGTCTTAGACCGCTGAACCAGGGTCTGTAGTGACGCCTCTAGCACTGAGATGCAGTGCCTTAGACCGCTGAACCAGGGTCTGTAGTGACGCCTCTAGCACTGAGAAGCAGTGTCTTAGACCGCTGAACCAGGGTCTGTAGTGACGCCTCTAGCACTGAGATGCAGTACCTTAGACCGCTGAACCAGGGTCAGTAGTGACGCCTCTAAGACTGAGATGCAGTGTCTTAGACCACTGAACCAGGGTGTCTGTAGTGACGCCTCTAGGACTGAGATGCAGTGCCTTAGACCGCTGAACCAGGGTCTGTAGTGACGCCTCTAGCACTGAGATGCAGTGCCTTAGACCGCTGAACCAGGGTCTGTAGTGACGCCTCTAGCACTGAGATGCAGTGCCTTAGACCGCTGAACCAGGGTCAGTAGTGACGCCTCTAGCACTGAGATGCAGTGCCTTAGACCGCTGAACCAGGGTGTCTGTAGTGACGCCTCTAGGACTGAGATGCAGTGCCCTAGACCGCTGAACCAGGGTCTGTAGTGACGCCTCTAGCACTGAGATGCAGTGTCTTAGACCGCTGAACCAGGGTGTCTGTAGTGACGCCTCTAGCACTGAGATGCAGTGTCTTAGACCGCTGAACCAGGGTGTCTGTAGTGACGCCTCTAGGACTGAGATGCAGTGCCTTAGACCGCTGAACCAGGGTCTGTAGTGACGCCTCTAGCACTGAGATGCAGTGCCTTAGACCGCTGAACCAGGGTCTGTAGTGACGCCTCTAGCACTGAGAAGCAGTGTCTTAGACCGCTGAACCAGGGTCTGTAGTGACGCCTCTAAGACTGAGATGCAGTGTCTTAGACCACTGAACCAGGGTGTCTGTAGTGACGCCTCTAGCACTGAGATGCAGTACCTTAGACCGCTGAACCAGGGTCAGTAGTGACGCCTCTAAGACTGAGATGCAGTGTCTTAGACCACTGAACCAGGGTGTCTGTAGTGACGCCTCTAGGACTGAGATGCAGTGCCTTAGACCGCTGAACCAGGGTCTGTAGTGACGCCTCTAGCACTGAGATGCAGTGCCTTAGACCGCTGAACCAGGGTCTGTAGTGACGCCTCTAGCACTGAGATGCAGTGCCTTAGACCGCTGAACCAGGGTCAGTAGTGACGCCTCTAGCACTGAGATGCAGTGCCTTAGACCGCTGAACCAGGGTGTCTGTAGTGACGCCTCTAGGACTGAGATGCAGTGCCCTAGACCGCTGAACCAGGGTCTGTAGTGACGCCTCTAGCACTGAGATGCAGTGTCTTAGACCGCTGAACCAGGGTGTCTGTAGTGACGCCTCTAGCACTGAGATGCAGTGTCTTAGACCGCTGAACCAGGGTGTCTGTAGTGACGCCTCTAGCACTGAGATGCAGTGTCTTAGACCACTGAACCAGGGTCTGTAGTGACGCCTCTAGCACTGAGATGCAGTGCCTTTGACCGCTGAACCAGGGTCTGTAGTGACGCCTCTAGCACTGAGATGCAGTGTCTTAGACCACTGAACCAGGGTCTGTAGTGACGCCTCTAGCACTGAGATGCAGTGCCTTAGACCGCTGAACCAGGGTCTGTAGTGACGCCTCTAGCACTGAGATGCAGTGTCTTTGACCGCTGAACCAGGGTGTCTGTAGTGACGCCTCTAGGACTGAGATGCAGTGCCTTAGACCGCTGAACCAGGGTCTGTAGTGACGCCTCTAGCACTGAGATGCAGTGCCTTAGACCGCTGAACCAGGGTCTGTAGTGACGCCTCTAGCACTGAGAAGCAGTGTCTTAGACCGCTGAACCAGGGTCTGTAGTGACGCCTCTAGCACTGAGATGCAGTGTCTTAGACCGCTGAACCAGGGTGTCTGTAGTGACGCCTCTAGCACTGAGATGCAGTACCTTAGACCGCTGAACCAGGGTCTGTAGTGACGCCTCTAAGACTGAGATGCAGTGTCTTAGACCACTGAACCAGGGTCTGTAGTGACGCCTCTAGGACTGAGATGCAGTGTCTTAGACCACTGAACCAGGGTGTCTGTAGTGACGCCTCTAGGACTGAGATGCAGTGCCTTAGACCGCTGAACCAGGGTCTGTAGTGACGCCTCTAGCACTGAGATGCAGTGCCTTAGACCGCTGAACCAGGGTCTGTAGTGACGCCTCTAGCACTGAGATGCAGTGCCTTAGACCGCTGAACCAGGGTCAGTAGTGACGCCTCTAGCACTGAGATGCAGTGCCTTAGACCGCTGAACCAGGGTGTCTGTAGTGACGCCTCTAGGACTGAGATGCAGTGCCTTAGACCGCTGAACCAGGGTCTGTAGTGACGCCTCTAGCACTGAGATGCAGTGCCTTAGACCGCTGAACCAGGGTCAGTAGTGACGCCTCTAGCACTGAGATGCAGTGCCTTAGACCGCTGAACCAGGGTGTCTGTAGTGACGCCTCTAGGACTGAGATGCAGTGCCCTAGACCGCTGAACCAGGGTCTGTAGTGACGCCTCTAGCACTGAGATGCAGTGTCTTAGACCGCTGAACCAGGGTGTCTGTAGTGACGCCTCTAGCACTGAAATGCAGTGTCTTAGACCGCTGAACCAGGGTGTCTGTAGTGACGCCTCTAGCACTGAGATGCAGTGTCTTAGACCACTGAACCAGGGTCTGTAGTGACGCCTCTAGCACTGAGATGCAGTGCCTTTGACCGCTGAACCAGGGTCTGTAGTGACGCCTCTAGCACTGAGATGCAGTGTCTTAGACCACTGAACCAGGGTCTGTAGTGACGCCTCTAGCACTGAGATGCAGTGCCTTAGACCGCTGAACCAGGGTCTGTAGTGACGCCTCTAGCACTGAGATGCAGTGTCTTAGACCGCTGAACCAGGGTGTCTGTAGTGACGCCTCTAGCACTGAGATGCAGTGTCTTTGACCGCTGAACCAGGGTGTCTGTAGTGACGCCTCTAGGACTGAGATGCAGTGCCTTAGACCGCTGAACCAGGGTCTGTAGTGACGCCTCTAGCACTGAGATGCAGTGCCTTAGACCGCTGAACCAGGGTCTGTAGTGACGCCTCTAGCACTGAGAAGCAGTGTCTTAGACCGCTGAACCAGGGTCTGTAGTGACGCCTCTAGCACTGAGATGCAGTGTCTTAGACCGCTGAACCAGGGTGTCTGTAGTGACGCCTCTAGCACTGAGATGCAGTGCCTTAGACCGCTGAACCAGGGTCTGTAGTGACGCCTCTAGCACTGAGATGCAGTGCCTTAGACCGCTGAACCAGGGTCTGTAGTGACGCCTCTAGCACTGAGATGCAGTGCCTTAGACCGCTGAACCAGGGTCAGTAGTGACGCCTCTAGCACTGAGATGCAGTGCCTTAGACCGCTGAACCAGGGTGTCTGTAGTGACGCCTCTAGGACTGAGATGCAGTGCCCTAGACCGCTGAACCAGGGTCTGTAGTGACGCCTCTAGCACTGAGATGCAGTGTCTTAGACCGCTGAACCAGGGTGTCTGTAGTGACGCCTCTAGCACTGAGATGCAGTGTCTTAGACCGCTGAACCAGGGTGTCTGTAGTGACGCCTCTAGCACTGAGATGCAGTGTCTTAGACCACTGAACCAGGGTCTGTAGTGACGCCTCTAGGACTGAGATGCAGTGTCTTAGACCACTGAACCAGGGTCTGTAGTGACGCCTCTAGCACTGAGATGCAGTGTCTTAGACCACTGAACCAGGGTCTGTAGTGACGCCTCTAGCACTGAGATGCAGTGCCTTAGACCGCTGAACCAGGGTCTGTAGTGACGCCTCTAGCACTGAGATGCAGTGTCTTTGACCGCTGAACCAGGGTGTCTGTAGTGACGCCTCTAGGACTGAGATGCAGTGCCTTAGACCGCTGAACCAGGGTCTGTAGTGACGCCTCTAGCACTGAGATGCAGTGCCTTAGACCGCTGAACCAGGGTCTGTAGTGACGCCTCTAGCACTGAGAAGCAGTGTCTTAAACCGCTGAACCAGGGTCTGTAGTGACGCCTCTAGCACTGAGATGCAGTGTCTTAGACCGCTGAACCAGGGTGTCTGTAGTGACGCCTCTAGCACTGAGATGCAGTACCTTAGACCGCTGAACCAGGGTCTGTAGTGACGCCTCTAAGACTGAGATGCAGTGTCTTAGACCACTGAACCAGGGTGTCTGTAGTGACGCCTCTAGGACTGAGATGCAGTGCCTTAGACCGCTGAACCAGGGTCTGTAGTGACGCCTCTAGCACTGAGATGCAGTGCCTTAGACCGCTGAACCAGGGTCAGTAGTGACGCCTCTAGGACTGAGATGCAGTGTCTTAGACCACTGAACCAGGGTGTCTGTAGTGACGCCTCTAGGACTGAGATGCAGTGCCTTAGACCGCTGAACCAGGGTCTGTAGTGACGCCTCTAGCACTGAGATGCAGTGCCTTAGACCGCTGAACCAGGGTCTGTAGTGACGCCTCTAGCACTGAGATGCAGTGCCTTAGACCGCTGAACCAGGGTCAGTAGTGACGCCTCTAGCACTGAGATGCAGTGCCTTAGACCGCTGAACCAGGGTGTCTGTAGTGACGCCTCTAGGACTGAGATGCAGTGCCCTAGACCGCTGAACCAGGGTCTGTAGTGACGCCTCTAGCACTGAGATGCAGTGTCTTAGACCGCTGAACCAGGGTGTCTGTAGTGACGCCTCTAGGACTGAGATGCAGTGTCTTAGACCGCTGAACCAGGGTCTGTAGTGACGCCTCTAGCACTGAGATGCAGTGTCTTAGACCGCTGAACCAGGGTCTGTAATGACGCCTCTAGCACTGAGATGCAGTGTCTTAGACCGCTGAACCAGGGTCTGTAGTGACGCCTCTAGCACTGAGATGCAGTGTCTTAGACCGCTGAACCAGGGTGTCTGTAGTGACACCTCTAGCACTGAGATGCAGTGTCTTAGACCACTGAACCAGGGTGTCTGTAGTGACGCCTCTAGGACTGAGATGCAGTGTCTTAGACCGCTGAACCAGGGTGTCTGTAGTGACTCCTCTAGCACTGAGATGCAGTGTCTTAGACCGCTGAACCAGGGTGTCTGTAGTGACGCCTCTAGCACTGAGATGCAGTACCTTAGACCGCTTAACCAGGGTCAGTAGTGACGCCTCTAAGACTGAGATGCAGTGTCTTAGACCACTGAACCAGGGTGTCTGTAGTGACGCCTCTAGGACTGAGATGAAGTGCCTTAGACCGCTGAACCAGGGTCTGTAGTGACGCCTCTAGCACTGAGATTCAGTGCCTTAGACCGCTGAACCAGGGTCAGTAGTGACGCCTCTAGGACTGAGATGCAGTGTCTTAGACCACTGAACCAGGGTGTCTGTAGTGACGCCTCTAGGACTGAGATGCAGTGCCTTAGACCGCTGAACCAGGGTCTGTAGTGACGCCTCTAGCACTGAGATGCAGTGCCTTAGACCGCTGAACCAGGGTCTGTAGTGACGCCTCTAGCACTGAGATGCAGTGCCTTAGACCGCTGAACCAGGGTCTGTAGTGACGCCTCTAGCACTGAGATGCAGTGCCTTAGACCGCTGAACCAGGGTGTCTGTAGTGACGCCTCTAGGACTGAGATGCAGTGCCCTAGACCGCTGAACCAGGGTCTGTAGTGACGCCTCTAGCACTGAGATGCAGTGTCTTAGACCGCTGAACCAGGGTGTCTGTAGTGACGCCTCTAGCACTGAGATGCAGTGTCTTAGACCGCTGAACCAGGGTGTCTGTAGTGACGCCTCTAGCACTGAGATGCAGTGTCTTAGACCACTGAACCAGGGTCTGTAGTGACGCCTCTAGCACTGAGATGCAGTGCCTTTGACCGCTGAACCAGGGTCTGTAGTGACGCCTCTAGCACTGAGATGCAGTGTCTTAGACCACTGAACCAGGGTCTGTAGTGACGCCTCTAGCACTGAGATGCAGTGCCTTAGACCGCTGAACCAGGGTCTGTAGTGACGCCTCTAGCACTGAGATGCAGTGTCTTAGACCGCTGAACCAGGGTGTCTGTAGTGACGCCTCTAGCACTGAGATGCAGTGTCTTTGACCGCTGAACCAGGGTGTCTGTAGTGACGCCTCTAGGACTGAGATGCAGTGCCTTAGACCGCTGAACCAGGGTCTGTAGTGACGCCTCTAGCACTGAGATGCAGTGCCTTAGACCGCTGAACCAGGGTCTGTAGTGACGCCTCTAGCACTGAGAAGCAGTGTCTTAGACCGCTGAACCAGGGTCTGTAGTGACGCCTCTAGCACTGAGATGCAGTGTCTTAGACCGCTGAACCAGGGTGTCTGTAGTGACGCCTCTAGCACTGAGATGCAGTACCTTAGACCGCTGAACCAGGGTCTGTAGTGACGCCTCTAAGACTGAGATGCAGTGTCTTAGACCACTGAACCAGGGTGTCTGTAGTGACGCCTCTAGGACTGAGATGCAGTGCCCTAGACCGCTGAACCAGAGTCTGTAGTGACGCCTCTAGCACTGAGATGCAGTGTCTTAGACCGCTGAACCAGGGTGTCTGTAGTGACGCCTCTAGGACTGAGATGCAGTGTCTTAGACCGCTGAACCAGGGTCTGTAGTGACGCCTCTAGCACTGAGATGCAGTGTCTTAGACCGCTGAACCAGGGTCTGTAATGACGCCTCTAGCACTGAGATGCAGTGTCTTAGACCGCTGAACCAGGGTCTGTAGTGACGCCTCTAGCACTGAGATGCAGTGTCTTAGACCTCTGAACCAGGGTGTCTGTAGTGACGCTTCTAGCACTGAGATGCAGTGTCTTAGACCGCTGAACCAGGGTGTCTGTAGTGACGCCTCTAGCACTGAGATGCAGTGTCTTAGACCGCTGAACCAGGGTGTCTGTAGTGACACCTCTAGCACTGAGATGCAGTGTCTTAGACCTCTGAACCAGGGTGTCTGTAGTGACGCCTCTAGCACTGAGATGCAGTGTCTTAGACCACTGAACCAGGGTGTCTGTAGTGACGCCTCTAGGACTGAGATGCAGTGTCTTAGACCGCTGAACCAGGGTGTCTGTAGTGACTCCTCTAGCACTGAGATGCAGTGTCTTAGACCGCTGAACCAGGGTGTCTGTAGTGACGCCTCTAGCACTGAGATGCAGTGCCTTAGACCGCTGAACCAGGGTCTGTAGTGACGCCTCTAGCACTGAGATGCAGTGTCTTAGACCGCTGAACCAGAGGGTCTGTAGTGACGCCTCTAGCACTGACATGCAGTGTCTTAGACCACTGAACCAGGGTGTCTGTAGTGACTCCTCTAGCACTGAGATGCAGTGTCTTAGACCGCTGAACCAGGGTCTGTAGTGACGCCTCTAGCACTGAGATGCAGTGTCTTAGACCACTGAACCAGGGTGTCTGTAGTGACTCCTCTAGCACTGAGATGCAGTGCCTTAGACCACTGAACCAGGGTCTGTAGTGACGCCTCTAGCACTGAGATGCAGTGTCTTAGACCGCTGAACCAGGGTGTGTAGTGACGCCTCTAGCACTGAGATGCAGTGTCTTAGACCGCTGAACCAGGGTGTCTGTAGTGACGCCTCTAGCACTGAGATGCAGTGCCTTTGACCGCTGAACCAGGGTCTGTAGTGACGCCTCTAGCACTGAGATGCAGTGTCTTAGACCGCTGAACCAGGGTCTGTAGTGACGCCTCTAGCACTGAGATGCAGTGTCTTAGACCGCTGAACCAGGGTCTGTAGTGACGCCTCTAGCACTGAGATGCAGTGTCTTAGACCGCTGAACCAGGGTGTCTGTAGTGACGCCTCTAGCACTGAGATGCAGTGTCTTAGACCGCTGAACCAGGGTGTCTGTAGTGACGCCTCTAGCACTGAGATGCAGTGCCTTAGACCGCTGAACCAGGGTCTGTAGTGACGCCTCTAGCACTGAGATGCAGTGCCTTAGACCGCTGAACCAGGGTCTGTAGTGACGCCTCTAGCACTGAGATGCAGTGCCTTAGACCGCTGAACCAGGGTCTGTAGTCACGCCTCTAGCACTGAGATGCAGTGTCTTAGACCGCTGAACCAGGGTCTGTAGTGACGCCTCTAGGACTGAGATGCAGTGCCTTAGACCGCTGAACCAGGGTCTGTAGTGACGCCTCTAGCACTGAGATGCAGTGCCTTTGACTGCTGCGGCCACTCGGGAGCTACTAGCTTGCTCCCAGACCTAAAGGCCTGTGTTCTCTAGCCAAGCTGAAAACAATAGAGGAGTTGACTAAGCTAAAGTACATTCACATCTGGACCTGGCCGCTGCAGCTGTAGTGTTCCCTTGAGTCCTGTCTGTGTCTCTAGTGTCTATGTTAGAGCAATGTTTGGCTGCAGAGCCTTAGTTAATGGGGTGTTGTAGTTCAGCAGGGGCCGTGTCCTGTCGTAGCTGCTCTGTCCTGTTGATGAGGCAGAGAGAGAGGGGAACAGTAGGGGCCGTGTCCTGTCGTAGCTGCTCTGTCCTGTTGATGAGGAACAGTAGGGGCCGTGTCCTGTCGTAGCTGCTCTGTCCTGTTGATGAGGCAGAGAGAGAGGGGAACAGTAGGGGCCGTGTCCTGTCGTAGCTGCTCTGTCCTGTTGATGAGGCAGAGAGAGAGGGGAACAGTAGGGGCCGTGTCCTGTCGTAGCTGCTCTGTCCTGTTGATGAGGCAGAGAGAGAGGAACAGTAGGGGCCGTGTCCTGTCGTAGCTGCTCTGTCCTGTTGATGAGGCAGAGAGAGAGGGGAACAGTAGGGGCCGTGTCCTGTCGTAGCTGCTCTGTCCTGTTGATGAGGCAGAGAGAGAGGGGAACAGTAGGGGCCGTGTCCTGTCGTAGCTGCTCTGTCCTGTTGATGAGGCAGAGAGAGAGGGGAACAGTAGGGGCCGTGTCCTGTCGTAGCTGCTCTGTCCTGTTGATGAGGCAGAGAGAGAGGGGAACAGTAGGGGCCGTGTCCTGTCGTAGCTGCTCTGTCCTGTTGATGAGGCAGAGAGAGAGGGGAACAGTAGGGGCCGTGTCCTGTCGTAGCTGCTCTGTCCTGTTGATGAGGCAGAGAGAGAGGGGAACAGTAGGGGCCGTGTCCTGTCGTAGCTGCTCTGTCCTGTTGATGAGGCAGAGAGAGGGGGAACAGTAGGGGCCGTGTCCTGTCGTAGCTGCTCTGTCCTGTTGATGAGGCAGAGAGAGGGGAACAGTAGGGGCCGTGTCCTGTCGTAGCTGCTCTGTCCTGTTGATGAGGCAGAGAGAGGGGGGAACAGTAGGGGCCGTGTCCTGTCGTAGCTGCTCTGTCCTGTTGATGAGGCAGAGAGAGGGGAACAGTAGGGGCCGTGTCCTGTCGTAGCTGCTCTGTCCTGTTGATGAGGCAGAGAGAGAGGGGAACAGTAGGGGCCGTGTCCTGTCGTAGCTGCTCTGTCCTGTTGATGAGGCAGAGAGAGGGGGGAACAGTAGGGGCCGTGTCCTGTCGTAGCTGCTCTGTCCTGTTGATGAGGCAGAGAGAGAGGAACAGTAGGGGCCGTGTCCTGTCGTAGCTGCTCTGTCCTGTTGATGAGGCAGAGAGAGAGGGGAACAGTAGGGGCCGTGTCCTGTCGTAGCTGCTCTGTCCTGTTGATGAGGCAGAGAGAGAGGGGAACAGTAGGGGCCGTGTCCTGTCGTAGCTGCTCTGTCCTGTTGATGAGGCAGAGAGAGGGGGGAACAGTAGGGGCCGTGTCCTGTCGTAGCTGCTCTGTCCTGTTGATGAGGCAGAGAGAGAGGGGAACAGTAGGGCCGTGTCCTGTCGTAGCTGCTCTGTCCTGTTGATGAGGCAGAGAGAGAGGGGAACAGTAGGGCCGTGTCCTGTCGTAGCTGCTCTGTCCTGTTGATGAGGCAGAGAGAGAGGGGAACAGTAGGGGCCGTGTCCTGTCGTAGCTGCTCTGTCCTGTTGATGAGGCAGAGAGAGAGGGGAACAGTAGGGGCCGTGTCCTGTCGTAGCTGCTCTGTCCTGTTGATGAGGCAGAGAGAGAGGGGGAACAGTAGGGCCGTGTCCTGTCGTAGCTGCTCTGTCCTGTTGATGAGGCAGAGAGAGAGGGGAACAGTAGGGGCCGTGTCCTGTCGTAGCTGCTCTGTCCTGTTGATGAGGCAGAGAGAGAGGGGAACAGTGGGGCCGTGTCCTGTCGTAGCTGCTCTGTCCTGTTGATGAGGCAGAGAGAGGGGAACAGTAGGGGCCGTGTCCTGTCGTAGCTGCTCTGTCCTGTTGATGAGGCAGAGAGAGAGGGGAACAGTAGGGCCGTGTCCTGTCGTAGCTGCTCTGTCCTGTTGATGAGGCAGAGAGAGAGAGGAACAGTAGGGGCCGTGTCCTGTCGTAGCTGCTCTGTCCTGTTGATGAGGCAGAGAGAGAGGGGAACAGTAGGGGCCGTGTCCTGTCGTAGCTGCTCTGTCCTGTTGATGAGGCAGAGAGAGAGAGGAACAGTAGGGGCCGTGTCCTGTCGTAGCTGCTCTGTCCTGTTGATGAGGCAGAGAGAGAGGGGAACAGTAGGGGCCGTGTCCTGTCGTAGCTGCTCTGTCCTGTTGATGAGGCAGAGAGAGGGGAACAGCAGGGGCCGTGTCCTGTCGTAGCTGCTCTGTCCTGTTGATGAGGCAGAGAGAGAGGGGAACAGTAGGGGCCGTGTCCTGTCGTAGCTGCTCTGTCCTGTTGATGAGGCAGAGAGAGAGGGGAACAGTAGGGGCCGTGTCCTGTCGTAGCTGCTCTGTCCTGTTGATGAGGCAGAGAGAGAGGGGAACAGTAGGGCCGTGTCCTGTCGTAGCTGCTCTGTCCTGTTGATGAGGCAGAGAGAGAGGGGAACAGTAGGGGCCGTGTCCTGTCGTAGCTGCTCTGTCCTGTTGATGAGGCAGAGAGAGAGGGGAACAGTAGGGGCCGTGTCCTGTCGTAGCTGCTCTGTCCTGTTGATGAGGCAGAGAGAGAGGGGAACAGTAGGGGCCGTGTCCTGTCGTAGCTGCTCTGTCCTGTTGATGAGGCAGAGAGAGAGGGGAACAGTAGGGGCCGTGTCCTGTCGTAGCTGCTCTGTCCTGTTGATGAGGCAGAGAGAGAGGGGAACAGTAGGGGCCGTGTCCTGTCGTAGCTGCTCTGTCCTGTTGATGAGGCAGAGAGAGAGGGGAACAGTAGGGCCGTGTCCTGTCGTAGCTGCTCTGTCCTGTTGATGAGGCAGAGAGAGAGGGGAACAGTAGGGGCCGTGTCCTGTCGTAGCTGCTCTGTCCTGTTGATGAGGCAGAGAGAGAGGGGAACAGTAGGGCCGTGTCCTGTCGTAGCTGCTCTGTCCTGTTGATGAGGCAGAGAGAGAGGGGAACAGTAGGGGCCGTGTCCTGTCGTAGCTGCTCTGTCCTGTTGATGAGGCAGAGAGAGAGGGGAACAGTAGGGGCCGTGTCCTGTCGTAGCTGCTCTGTCCTGTTGATGAGGCAGAGAGAGAGGGGAACAGTAGGGGCCGTGTCCTGTCGTAGCTGCTCTGTCCTGTTGATGAGGCAGAGAGAGGGGAACAGTAGGGGCCGTGTCCTGTCGTAGCTGCTCTGTCCTGTTGATGAGGCAGAGAGAGAGGGGAACAGTAGGGCCGTGTCCTGTCGTAGCTGCTCTGTCCTGTTGATGAGGCAGAGAGAGAGGGGAACAGTAGGGGCCGTGTCCTGTCGTAGCTGCTCTGTCCTGTTGATGAGGCAGAGAGAGAGGGGAACAGTAGGGGCCGTGTCCTGTCGTAGCTGCTCTGTCCTGTTGATGAGGCAGAGGGGAACAGAACAGGGAACAATACCCTGGGAGGAAGTCCCTGTGAGGGAGACAATGTGTCCGTCCGCTGCAGCTCAGCCCCTGGGCCTCGGGGGTCATACAGCTGCTGGGACCTTTCAGTGTTTAGGGGGGACCACGGGCGGTCTTCCAGTGTTTTGGGGACCAGGGGCCTTTGTGTAGGCTAGGGACCCCTGGAGGAATTTGACAAGCGTGTTGTGACACCTCATTGCTACTCTCCTCTCCCATACATGGACCACATGCCCAGCTAAACACAGAATTTCCCGGTGGCATCGACGACCATGGCCTTCGATGCCTCCTTGTGTGGCCGTAATGCCCCCTAATCCATGCCATGCAGCCATAGTGGCCATTGTGCACTTGGGCTGAATATAATAATTGTAAATCCCTTCACCCAGCTGCCAATCGGCCTGCTCCGAAGCACCTCTCACTCACGTGACTTTTTCAGATATCTCAATTCTTATTCGTCAATGGCCATCATGTGATGTAGTCTGTGAGGCCCCAGCTCGGCTACTAGTGAAGACGCATCGGGGATTCAACGGCAGGCGTCCGTCTTATCGCATTTAGACGTTCATATTGAAAATGTTGCAAAAAAACGGTCCACATTTACTTTTTCGTCAGCCAACAAGATGAGTAACGAACAGCAAGAGCACCAGCCTGTCAATCTACTATCCCCCATAGTACACTGCTGACCCATTCTATTGGTCAGCTTGTCCTTCTTTGTGAGAAATAAATATTCCAAACATAGTCTGGGACAGTTGTGGGACGACAGATCACAATTAATACAACCACTGAAGCCAACATTTAAAAAAAATATATTTTAAAAGCAATGAGGCTGATGCAACAGATCAGAAGATTTATCTTAAAATGTTGATAAACTATTTGACTATATCTTCACATTATAAACTGTTAGGATATATCTTCACATTCTAAACTATTAGGATATATCTTCACATTCTAAACTATTAGGATATATCTTCACGTTCTAAACTGTTAGGATATATCTTCACATTATAAACTGTTAGGATATATCTTCACATTCTAAACTGTTAGGATATATCTTCACATTATAAACTGTTAGGATATATCTTCACATTCTAAACTATTAGGATATATCTTCACATTCTAAACTATTAGGATATATCTTCACATTCTAAACTGTTAGGATATATCTTCACATTATAAACTGTTAGGATATATCTTCACATTCTAAACTGTTAGGATATATCTTCACATTCTAAACTATTAGGATATATCTTCACATTCTAAACTATTAGGATATATCTTCACATTCTAAACTATTAGGATATATCTTCACATTCTAAACTATTAGGATATTTCTTCACATTCTAAACTATTAGGATATATCTTCACATTCTAAACTATTAGGATATATCTTCACATTCTAAACTATTAGGATATTTCTTCACATTCTAAACTATTAGACTATCTTCACATTCTAAACTATTAGGATATTTCTTCACATTCTACACTATTAGACTATATCTTCACATTCTAAACTATTAGGATATTTCTTCACATTCTAAACTATTAGGATATATCTTCACATTCTAAACTATTAGGATATATCTTCACATTCTAAACTATTAGACTATATCTTCACATTCTAAACTATTAGGATATATCTTCACATTATAAACTGTTAGGATATATCTTCACATTATAAACTGTTAGGATATATCTTCACATTATAAACTGTTAGGATATATCTTCACATTCTAAACTATTAGACTATATCTTCACATTCTAAACTATTAGGATATATCTTCACATTCTAAACTATTAGGATATATCTTCACATTCTAAACTATTAGGATATTTCTTCACATTCTAAACTGTTAGGATATATCTTCACATTCTAAACTATTAGGATATATCTTCACATTCTAAACTATTAGGATATATCTTCACATTCTAAACTATTAGGATATTTCTTCACATTCTAAACTGTTAGGCTATATCTTCACATTCTACACTATTAGACTATATCTTCACATTCTAAACTATTAGGATATTTCTTCACATTCTAAACTATTAGGATATTTCTTCACATTCTAAACTATTAGACTATATCTTCACATTCTAAACTATTAGGATATTTCTTCACATTCTAAACTATTAGGATATATCTTCACATTCTAAACTATTAGACTATATCTTCACATTCTAAACTATTAGGATATTTCTTCACATTCTACACTATTAGACTATATCTTCACATTCTAAACTATTAGGATATTTCTTCACATTCTAAACTATTAGGATATATCTTCACATTCTAAACTATTAGACTATATCTTCACATTCTAAACTATTAGACTATATCTTCACATTCTAAACTATTAGGATATTTCTTCACATTCTACACTATTAGACTATATCTTCACATTCTAAACTATTAGGATATATCTTCACATTCTAAACTATTAGACTATATCTTCACATTCTAAACTATTAGACTATATCTTCACATTCTACACTATTAGACTATATCTTCACATTCTAAACTATTAGGATATTTCTTCACATTCTAAACTATTAGGATATTTCTTCACATTCTAAACTATTAGAATATATCTTCACATTATAAGCGCAGCAATGCGCACACGGCAGTCGGCTAGAAGCACAAATGTTCCACAATGAAATTAGCGGGAAAACACACTCATTTGACAGAGACAGACTGTAGCCAATACCATAGTCTATCCCCTACGCTTTGACAGGTAGGCTAATTAATTATTTGTGTACATTTACATACACTTATGTTTTTCTTAACAGAACAGCTAGTGTTTTTCAGTTTTCAAAACAATTTAATTGGCTATTTTGGTTAATATCCTTGGTGCCCTAGTAGATGGCCTTGGTACCCTAGCAGATGGCCTTGGTACCCTAGCAGATATCCTTGGTGCCCTAGCAGATGGCCTTGGTGCCCTAGCAGATGGCCTTGGTACCCTAGCAGATGGCCTTGGTACCCTAGCAGATGGCCTTGGTGCCCTAGCAGATGGCCTTGGTGCCCTAGCAGATATCCTTGGTGCCCTAGCAGATATCCTTGGTGCCCTAGCAGATGGCCTTGGTGCCCTAGCAGATGGCCTTGGTGCCCTAGCAGATGGCCTTGGTACCCTAGCAGATGGCCTTGGTGCCCTGGCAGATGGCCTTGGTGCCCTAGCAGATGGCCTTGGTGCCCTGGCAGATGGCCTTGGTGCCCTAGCAGATGGCCTTGGTGCCCTGGCAGATGGCCTTGGTGCCCTAGCAGATATCATTGGTACCCTTGCAGATGGCCTTGTTGCCCTGGCACCTCTTGAAGGCCATTTGGCCTTGCCCCTAAAATCCTGATATTCCAGGCCTGTCCTCTCCCTCATTGGGCCTTTAGGTGTATTACTGGTGGTGATGTTACAACTCACCATTGTGTTTTGTATCAAAAAGTGGGTTGGGCCTCTTTGTATGTAAGGAGAGAGCAGCGTTCTCTAGTGTTTATTTACAAAGCACTCATGCAGAAACGTCCTATTTATCTATCATCATTAATTACCAAACCCGGTCTCAGGCTTGGATAACACTGGAGGCCCCTTCGGTCTCCACAGAGTTGGGTAAAGCTACTTTTAGATTTTTTTTTGTGCCATTTATGTGGAACAACTTACAGAGCTCTCTGAAATGAAATGAGTAATGATCAGAGACCTCTATGTTGATAAATGTGTCTGTTTTTCTTATTTTGTTTTGTGGTTTGTGTATATTGTACGTTGTATATATGTTTGATGTATTTATGCAGGGCTCATCTGAAAAAGAGACCATAGACTCAGTATGACTTTCCTGTCAAAATAAAGGTTTAATCATTATGTGAAGTTTCCTATGCTGATTGGTTCAGCTCTAACCAGGATGTGTTGTTTGTGTGTTACAGGAGGCACCAGGGACATTGGTTCAGCTCTAACCAGGATGTGTTGTTTGTGTGTTACAGGAGGCACCAGGGACATTGGTTCAGCTCTAACCAGGATGTGTTGTTTGTGTGTTACAGGAGGCACCAGGGACATTGGTTCAGCTCTAACCAGGATGTGTTGTTTGTGTGTTACAGGAGGCACCAGGGACATTGGTTCAGCTCTAACCAGGATGTGTTGTTTGTGTGTTACAGGAGGCACCAGGGACATTGGTTCAGCTCTAACCAGGATGTGTATGAGACACAGAAGCATCGAGGCCAAGCTCAGAGACTTTTCAATGTAAGGATGTTCTCATTTACAATGACACTACTAGACCATCATTTACCATTGATTTGTAATACATGTCACTTTGAACAAAATTAAGAAGTGTGTGTGAGTAAGTGAGTGTGTGAGTAAGTGAGTGTGTGAGTGTGTGAGTAAGTGAGTGAGTGAGTGAGTGAGTGAGTGAGTGAGTGAGTGAGTGAGTGAGTGAGTGAGTGAGTGAGTGAGTGAGTGGGTGAGTGGGTGAGTGAGTGAGTGAGTGAGTGAGTGAGTGAGTGAGTGAGTGAGTGAGTGAGTGAGTGAGTGTGTGTGTAACAGTGTCGTTAAAGTGAGACATTACTGATGAATCTGTAGAATGTCACCCAGCTCAGCCGATTCTACTCTTTCCCAGCATTCCACTGTCTCAGGGGCATGTCTGGTCCACGACACACAGTCACACACACACACAGTCACACAGGGGGATCTCTAATTTCTTCAAGGCATTTTGGAGAAATTCTTCTTGCGTCTCCATGGCTGTGACAGTGTGCAGTAGTAAACCTAGGTGCCTGTGTAGTCTCAGCTGTCTGGTTCACATCACCACTATGCCCCGCCTCCTCATCACCACTATGCCCCGGCCCCTCATCACCGCTATGCCCCGCCCCTCATCACCGCTATGCCCCGCCCCTCATTACCGCTATGCCCCGCCCCTCATCACCGCTATGCCCCGTCCCCTCATCACCACTATGCACCGCCCCCCTCATCACCGCTATGCCCCGTCCCCTCAACACCACTATGCACCGCCCCCCTCATCACCGCTATGCCCCGCCCCCCTCAACACCACTATGCACCGCCCCCCTCATCACCACTATGCCCCGCCCCTCATTACCGATATGCCCCGCCCTTCATCACCGCTATGCCCCGTCCCCTCAACACCACTACGCCCCACCCCTCATTACCGCTATGCCCCGCCCCCTCATCACCGCTATGCCCCGCCCCCTCATCACCACTATGCCCCGCCCCCTCATCACCACTATGTCCCTCTCTACTGAAAGACTAGCCTTTTGGTGGTCAAGGAGAGATCCTAATAAATAATACTGGATTTCTAATGTTTCTCACCTTTGTGGTTGTTGTGACCTGCAGGGCTTTCATGGACTGCATGATCAACCCTCTACAGGATCAGATGGAGGAGTGGAAGAGAGGAACCAACACTCTGGATAAGGACCATGCTAAAGGTATCATAACATATAGATATATAATAATATAGAGAGGAACCAACACTCTGGATAAGGACCATGCTAAAGGTATCATAACATATAGATATATAATAACATAGAGAGGAACCAACACTCTGGATAAGGACCATGCTAAAGGTACCATCATAACATATAGATATATAATAATATAGAGAGGAACCAACACTCTGGATAAGGACCATGCTAAAGGTATCATCATAACATATAGATATATAATAATATAGAGAGGAACCAACACTCTGGATAAGGACCATGCTAAAGGTATCATAACATATAGATATATAATAATATAGAGAGGAACCAACACTCTGGATAAGGACCATGCTAAAGGTACCATCATAACATATAGATATATAATAATATAGAGAGGAACCAACACTCTGGATAAGGACCATGCTAAAGGTACCATAACATATAGATATATAATAATATAGAGAGGAACCAACACACTGGATAAGGACCATGCTAAAGGTATCATAACATATAGATATATAATAATATAGAGAGGAACCAACACTCTGGATAAGGACCATGCTAAAGGTATCATAACATATAGATATATAATAATATAGAGAGGAACCAACACTCTGGATAAGGACCATGCTAAAGGTATCATCATAACATATAGATATATAATAATATAGAGAGGAACCAACACTCTGGATAAGGACCATGCTAAAGGTATCATAACATATAGATATATAATAATATAGAGAGGAACCAACACACTGGATAAGGACCATGCTAAAGGTATCATAACATATAGATATATAATAATATAGAGAGGAACCAACACTCTGGATAAGGACCATGCTAAAGGTATCATAACATATATATATATAATAATATAGAGAGGAACCAACACTCTGGATAAGGACCATGCTAAAGGTACCATCATAACATATAGATATATAATAATATAGAGAGGAACCAACACTCTGGATAAGGACCATGCTAAAGGTACCATCATAACATATAGATATATAATAATATAGAGAGGAACTAACACTCTGGATAAGGACCATGCTAAAGGTACCATCATAACATATAGATATATAATAATATAGAGAGGAACCAACACACTGGATAAGGACCATGCTAAAGGTACCATCATAACATATAGATATATAATAATATAACCATACACTACAAGTCAGTGTAATATACACTACATGACCAAAAGTATGTGGACACCTGCTCGTCGAACATCTCATTCCAACATGTTGACCCCATTTCCCCCCAACAGAGTACAAGAAAGTTCGGAGTGAGATCAAGAAGAAGTCTTTAGACACTCTGAAGCTACAGAAGAAGGCAAAGAAAGGTAGACTCCATCTATCTATCTATCTATCTATGTCCGTCCGTCCGTCCATCTGTCTATCCATCTGTCTGTCCAAATGTCCATCCATCCATCCATCCATCCATCCATCCATCCATCCATCCATCCATCCATCCATCCATCCATCCATCCATCCATCCATCTGTCTATCCATCTATCTGTCTATCCATCTGTCTGTCCAAATGTCCATCCATCCATCCATCCATCCATCCTGCTTCACTTCTCTACTGGCTGTGCCATACAAATAGAATTATTATATGTAGGATACATATAATGTCTGTGGGCTTGGCTGTATGAAGTATAGTATGAACCCTGTACCTCTATGGGCTGTTGTTTCCCCTTGAGGTCATTACCTACACATTCCATGTAGTCTAAAGAAAATAGAGTTGAACGTCACTGTCGTGACGTTGTATTAGTTCATGTGACGACTGTTGCTCATCGAATGATTACAAGTTTCTAATTACGTGATTAACTGAATCAAGTAATTATTAACTCATTAACCTGGGGCACCATGGGAAAACTAGTTTTTATTGAGTTTCTATTTCCCAAATGAACTCAAAGAATATCAGAATATCGATTTTACAACAGCCGCTAATTAACCAGTTGCCTCTACCAATCTCGTTCTGAACGTCGTATAGCCCGTGAATCTGCACGGACCCGGGTCTCACCAATGACTTCGTACCACACCACATCTTATTTGAATAATTATTTACTAAAAATTTAAATTGATGATAAAAGATACACATACACAAAAACACATTCTAGGCTATTGATTAGAACTTAGTATAACGGGCCAACACACTAGGGCGCGTGTTACCCAAAATGGGGATTTAAAAGAGAGAGAGAAAGATAGAGATTACACGAGAGGAATATACATTTGGGTGAAATTGTCAGCTATGCTCATTCTAACCCTAGCCTTGCCCCAAACTGCCGCTGTTATGAGTCAGAATATAATGATGTAATTACTTGTGGAAGGTCTCCGTGGATTTTCCCGGGTGGACTGTTCAAGCTGCTCAATGACGCACTTCTCCTGCGCACCTCTCTAGGTGTGCTCACGATGTCCGTGTCCTTTGGCTTACTGGCCTGTTCCTTTGTCCTCGCTCTGGAAGGGGTCTTCGGAGGACAGGTAGCTCTGTAGCTCAGAGCTCACAGCGTAAAGATGAAAGAGTGTAGATACCACGATTCGATGGGGAGTGGAGGCTAGGTGGTTCGTCTTGAATTCACCCGCTTAGACACCGCTACTCATCCGTAGCTTGGGTAGAAAAAGATTTCTTTGTCTTCAAACTTGTTGCGTTTTGGGTTCGTTGACCTTTTAGACCTTTGGCTGCAGCTCGGGTCACTTAGTCTAATCTGTTAATTCTGCACTCACAGGTTTTATACCCTCGGGTCAGAAGTGGGCGTAACCGCCTTCAGGGCAATTCTCTGGGCGTACCAAGTTTGAGGGGCAAGGTATAGATTTTACTCAAATCCAATTTTAGACAACTAACTTCACATTTCATCTTTACCGAAACATTCTCTTTGATTTGGACATTTTCCACACAACGTACAATGTATAAACATCAAGCATATACGAGGAAAACTCTTAACGTTACAATGTTTTCATAATAACGTAATCTATTAACCTTTAATAACAAAACAAAAATGACATACATTTTGATATTCCATCTATCGTCATGACCACCATTGTAGTTGACGGAAACCATTGTTCCAAAGTCCCTTTATTGCATGTTTAAAGTTCTGAGGCTGGTTCTCCATAGTGAGAGGGAATGTTTTCTGTGGCCTCAGAATTACCATGGGTGTGAGGGGTCATAAAACCCCCACATCTTCAGACCCCTAGATCTCTCCTCATCTGTTGGGGTTGAGAGATAATCTGTAGGGTTGTGGTCTCCTGTAACCTGACCTGATCAGGACAGTCATGACATCACTGAGGCTACTCAGGGACTCTACAGTATAAAACACAGTACATATTTGTAACATTTAATTATATATAGTACATCTCTGTGTCCTTTATCATCTCTGAACATCATCTCTACGTACGCTTAGGCAAATGGACATGCAAAATTGAGTTGAACATCCTCCCTACTGAATGTCCTTACTCTATGCTATGGTTTCTGTTGGTGATGTAAGAATGTTCCTGATCCCTGTCAGACTCTGTGGATTGTCAGATATCATCTGTACAGATGAATCTATCTAAATGATGTCTGGAAACATGGAGGGAAAACAACAACATCAGCTCATATTGACTGTCATTATACTGAAACCAGGACACTGCCTGTGTCCCAAATGGCACCCTATTCCCTATATAGTGCACTACTTTAAATCGGGGTCTATAGGGCCCAAAAGAAGTGCACTACATAGGAAATAGGGTGCCATTTGGAACAGATTCTCCGCTCAATTACTGAGTATCAGTTTGTGTCGTCCCCGCGTAGGACAGCACATCCCAATTGAATACGCATGCAGTCAGTCGGTCTTTGTGTAGGCCTACGCACCATGAAAGGAAATGGAGACGCTATGGAAAAGGTTCAATATGTGTCTAGACAGATAGACAGAGAGAGAGAGAGCATCTATGGGAAGCTCCCATTCAAGCTGTCAGTTATCTTCAGTGACTAAAGTCCAGTTGAAATTTCAAAATGTCCGTCTTGAAAGCACCAAAACATCCATGCATTTTCTGCTTTCAAAGTGAACTTCAACTTTTTTTAAAAACTTCTTTAGCTCAAATACTGGGCTGTTGTATTTCCATGGAGCAGTATTTAGCAGTATGCACCTGGTCTTCTTATTCTAGTGTTATTAGATGTCTTGTCTAGAGGAGCAGTATTTAGCAGTATGCACCTGGTCTTCTTCTTCTAGTGTTATTAGATGTCCTATCTAGAGGAGCAGTATTTAGCAGTATGCACCTGGTCATCTTATTCTAGTGTTATTAGATGTCCTATCTAGAGGAGCAGTATTTAGCAGTATGCACCTGGTCTTCTTATTCTAGTGTTATTAGATGTCCTATCTAGAGGATCAGTATTTAGCAGTATGCACCTGGTCTTCTTATTCTAGTGTTATTAGATGTCTTGTCTAGAGGAGCAGTATTTAGCAGTATGCACCTGGTCTTCTTCTTCTAGTGTTATTAGATGTCCTATCTAGAGGAGCAGTATTTAGCAGTATGCACCTGGTCATCTTATTCTAGTGTTATTAGATGTCCTATCTAGAGGAGCAGTATTTAGCAGTATGCACCTGGTCTTCTTATTCTAGTGTTATTAGATGTCCTATCTAGAGGAGCAGTATTTAGCAGTATGCACCTGGTCTTCTTATTCTAGTGTTATTAGATGTCTTGTCTAGAGGAGCAGTATTTAGCAGTATGCACCTGGTCTTCTTATTCTAGTGTTATTAGATGTCTTGTCTAGAGGAGCAGTATTTAGCAGTATGCACCTGGTCTTCTTATTCTAGTGTTATTAGATGTCCTATCTAGAGGAGCAGTATTTAGCAGTATGCACCTGGTCATCTTATTCTAGTGTTATTAGATGTCCTATCTAGAGGAGCAGTATTTAGCAGTATGCACCTGGTCTTCTTATTCTAGTGTTATTAGATGTCCTATCTAGAGGAGCAGTATTTAGCAGTATGCACCTGGTCTTCTTATTCTAGTGTTATTAGATGTCCTATCTAGAGGAGCAGTATTTAGCAGTATGCACCTGGTCTTCTTATTCTAGTGTTATTAGATGTCTTGTCTAGAGGAGCAGTATTTAGCAGTATGCACCTGGTCTTCTTATTCTAGTGTTATTAGATGTCTTGTCTAGAGGAGCAGTATTTAGCAGTATGCACCTGGTCTTCTTATTCTAGTGTTATTAGATGTCCTATCTAGAGGAGCAGTATTTAGCAGTATGCACCTGGTCTTCTTATTCTAGTGTTATTAGATGTCTTGTCTAGAGGAGCAGTATTTAGCAGTATGCACCTGGTCTTCTTATTCTAGTGTTATTAGATGTCTTGTCTAGAGGAGCAGTATTTAGCAGTATGCACCTGGTCTTCTTATTCTAGTGTTATTAGATGTCTTGTCTAGAGGAGCAGTATTTAGCAGTGTGCACCTGGTCTTCTTATTCTAGTGTTATTAGATGTCCTATCTAGAGGAGCAGTATTTAGCAGTATGCACCTGGTCTTCTTATTCTAGTGTTATTAGATGTCTTGTCTAGAGGAGCAGTATTTAGCAGTGTGCACCTGGTCTTCTTATTCTAGTGTTATTAGATGTCTTGTCTAGAGGAGCAGTATTTAGCAGTATGCACCTGGTCTTCTTATTCTAGTGTTATTAGATGTCCTATCTAGAGGAGCAGTATTTAGCAGTATGCACCTGGTCTTCTTATTCTAGTGTTATTAGATGTCTTATCTAGAGGAGCAGTATTTAGCAGTATGCACCTGGTCTTCTTATTCTAGTGTTATTAGATGTCCTATCTAGAGGAGCAGTATTTAGCAGTGTGCACCAAGTGGCGCAGTGGTCGAAGACACTGCATCTCATGGTAAACATTACCCCAGCACTGATTAACAATCTGGACATCTAGCATGGTAAACATTACTGGACATCTAGCATGGTAAACATTACTGGACATCTAGCATGGTAAACATTACTGGACATCTAGCATGGTAAACATTACTGGACATCTAGCATGGTAAACATTACTGGACATCTAGCATGGTAAACATTACCCCAGCACTGACTAACAATCTGGACATCTAGCATGGTAAACATTACCCCAGCACTGATTAACAATCTGGACATCTAGCATGGTAAACATTACCCCAGCACTGATTAACAATCTGGACATCTAGCATGGTAAACATTACCCCAGCACTGATTAACAATCTGGACATCTAGCATGGTAAACATTATCCCAGCACTGATTAACAATCTGGACATCTAGCATGGTAAACATTATCCCAGCACTGATTAACAATCTGGACATCTAGCATGGTAAACATTACCCCAACACTGATTAACAATCTGGACATCTAGCATGGTAAACATTACTGGACATCTAGCATGGTAAACATTACTGGACATCTAGCATGGTAAACATTACTGGACATCTAGCATGGTAAACATTACTGGACATCTAGCATGGTAAACATTACTGGACATCTAGCATGGTAAACATTACCCCAACACTGATTAACAATCTGGACATCTAGCATGGTAAACATTATCCCAGCACTGATTAACAATCTGGACATCTAGCATGGTTAACATTACTGGACATCTAGCATGGTAAACATTACTGGACATCTAGCATGGTAAACATTACCCCGGCACTGATTAACAATCTGGACATCTAGCATGGTAAACATTACCCCAACACTGATTAACAATCTGGACATCTAGCATGGTAAACATTACCCCAACACTGATTAACAATCTGGACATCTAGCATGGTAAACATTACCCCGGCACTGATTAACAATCTGGACATCTAGCATGGTAAACATTATCCCAGCACTGATTAACAATCTGGACATCTAGCATGGTAAACATTATCCCAGCACTGATTAACAATCTGGACATCTAGCATGGTAAACATTACTGGACATCTAGCATGGTAAACATTACTGGACATCTAGCATGGTAAACATTACCCCAGCACTGATTAACAATCTGGACATCTAGCATGGTAAACATTACCCCAACACTGATTAACAATCTGGACATCTAGCATGGTAAACATTACCCCAACACTGATTAACAATCTGGACATCTAGCATGGTAAACATTACCCCGGCACTGATTAACAATCTGGACATCTAGCATGGTAAACATTATCCCAGCACTGATTAACAATCTGGACATCTAGCATGGTAAACATTATCCCAGCACTGATTAACAATCTGGACATCTAGCATGGTAAACATTACTGGACATCTAGCATGGTAAACATTACTGGACATCTAGCATGGTAAACATTACCCCAGCACTGATTAACAATCTGGACATCTAGCATGGTAAACATTACTGGACATCTAGCATGGTAAACATTACTGGACATCTAGCATGGTAAACATTACTGGACATCTAGCATGGTAAACATTACTGGACATCTAGCATGGTAAACATTACTGGACATCTAGCATGGTAAACATTACTGGACATCTAGCATGGTAAACATTACTGGACATCTAGCATGGTAAACATTACTGGACATCTAGCATGGTAAACATTACTGGACATCTAGCATGGTAAACATTACTGGACATCTAGCATGGTAAACATTACTGGACATCTAGCATGGTAAACATTATCTTACTTGGAAACAGAGTTTCTGATTGGAGCAGAGTTTCTGATTGGAGCAGAGTTTCTGATTGGAGCAGAGTTTCTGTTAGTATCATGTTGGCAACGCTGTAGCTCGCAGAAATGCAATGTTTTGGAAAAACACCATACATTTAGAGAAGTTGAATGTTTGATGAAAAACCTTTAAGTTGATGAATAACGTATTGATCAAAACCACCTGAAATACTGAACTAGCTAACTAAATGACCAAAACCACCTGAAACACTGAACTAGCTAACTAACTGACCAAAACCATCTGAAACACTGAACTAGCTAACTAACTGACCAAAACCATCTGAAACACTGAACTAGCTAACTAACTGATCAAAACCACCTGAAATACTGAACTAGCTAACTAACTGACCAAAACCATCTGAAACACTGAACTAGCTAACTAACTGACCAAAACCATCTGAAACACTGAACTAGCTAACTAACTGATCAAAACCACCTGAAATACTGAACTAGCTAACTAACTGACCAAAACCATCTGAAACACTGAACTAGCTAACTAACTGACCAAAACCACCTGAAACACTGAACTAGCTAGTCTAAATGACCAAAACCACCTGAAACACTGAACTAGCTAACTAACTGACCAAAACCATCTGAAACACTGAACTAGCTAACTAACTGACCAAAACCATCTGAAACACTGAACTAGCTAACTAACTGACCAAAACCATCTGAAACACTGAACTAGCTTGTCTAAATGACCAAAACCATCTGAAACACTGAACTAGCTAACTAACTGACCAAAACCATCTGAAACACTGAACTAGCTAACTAACTGACCAAAACCATCTGAAACACTGAACTAGCTAACTAACTGACCAAAACCATCTGAAACACTGAACTAGCTAACTAACTGACCAAAACCATCTGAAACACTGAACTAGCTAACTAACTGATCAAAACCACCTGAAATACTGAACTAGCTAACTAACTGACCAAAACCATCTGAAACACTGAACTAGCTAACTAACTGACCAAAACCATCTGAAACACTGAACTAGCTAACTAACTGATCAAAACCACCTGAAATACTGAACTAGCTAACTAACTGACCAAAACCATCTGAAACACTGAACTAGCTAACTAACTGACCAAAACCACCTGAAACACTGAACTAGCTAGTCTAACTGACCAAAACCACCTGAAATACTGAACTAGCTAACTAACTGACCAAAACCACCTGAAACACTGAACTAGCTAACTAACTGACCAAAACCATCTGAAACACTGAACTAGCTAACTAACTGACCAAAACCACCTGAAACACTGAACTAGCTAGTCTAAATGACCAAAACCACCTGAAATACTGAACTAGCTAACTAACTGACCAAAACCATCTGAAACACTGAACTAGCTAACTAACTGACCAAAACCATCTGAAACACTGAACTAGCTAACTAACTGACCAAAACCATCTGAAACACTGAACTAGCTAACTAAATGACCAAAAACCACCTGAAACATTGAACTAGCTAGTCTAAATGACCAAAACCACCTGAAATACTGAACTAGCTAACTAACTGACCAAAACCACCTGAAACACTGAACTAGTTAACCTAAATGACCAAAACCATCTGAAACACTGAACTAGCTAACTAACTGACCAAAACCATCTGAAACACTGAACTAGCTAACTAAATGACCAAAACCACCTGAAACATTGAACTAGCTAGTCTAAATGACCAAAACCACCTGAAATACTGAACTAGCTAACTAACTGACCAAAACCACCTGAAACACTGAACTAGCTAACTAACTGACCAAAACCACCTGAAACACTGAACTAGCTAGTCTAACTGACCAAAACTACCTGAAACACTGAACTAGTTAACCTAAATGACCAAAACCACCTGAAATACTGAACTAGTTAACCTAAATGACCAAAACCACCTGAAACACTGAACTAGCTAACTAACTGACCAAAACCACCTGAAACACTGAACTAGTTAACCTAAATGACCAAAACCACCTGAAATACTGAACTAGCTAGTCTAACTGACCAAAACTACCTGAAACACTGAACTAGTTAACCTAAATGACCAAAACCACCTGAAATACTGAACTAGTTAACCTAAATGACCAAAACCACCTGAAATACTGAACTAGCTAACTAACTGACCAAAACCACCTGAAATACTGAACTAGTTAACCTAAATGACCAAAACCACCTGAAATACTGAACTAGCTAGTCTAACTGACCAAAACTACCTGAAACACTGAACTAGTTAACCTAAATGACCAAAACCACCTGAAATACTGAACTAGTTAACCTAAATGACCAAAACCACCTGAAACACTGAACTAGCTAACTAACTGACCAAAACCACCTGAAACACTGAACTAGTTAACCTAAATGACCAAAACCACCTGAAATACTGAACTAGCTAGTCTAACTGACCAAAACTACCTGAAACACTGAACTAGTTAACCTAAATGACCAAAACCACCTGAAATACTGAACTAGTTAACCTAAATGACCAAAACCACCTGAAATACTGAACTAGTTAACCTAAATGACCAAAACCACCTGAAATACTGAACTAGCTAACTAACTGACCAAAACCACCTGAAATACTGAACTAGTTAACCTAAATGACCAAAACCACCTGAAATACTGAACTAGCTAGTCTAACTGACCAAAACTACCTGAAACACTGAACTAGTTAACCTAAATGACCAAAACCACCTGAAATACTGAACTAGTTAACCTAAATGACCAAAACCACCTGAAACACTGAACTAGCTAGTCTAACTGACCAAAACTACCTGAAACACTGAACTAGCTAACTAACTGACCAAAACCACCTGAAATACTGAACTAGCTATCCTAAATGTTTAGTTTTTCTACAAGTTTGAATCAATACACACGTTTCTAGTCTCCCCTATGAGAGGCCCTCTGCTTTAACTAGGAGCTGAAAGGAATAGATCAATCCTGACTTCAAGGGGAAGGTTTCACCTTTGGACACGTGTACAGTGGAGCGTTTAACACCATATATCTGTCTAGACTGAATTCTTCCAACATGTTTTTCCAGCTTGGCCTCTTCATTAGGAAGTCTGTTATTAGTACAACACGTTCACCCTCACAACAGTCCTCTTCGGCAGATCAAACAGCTCCACCCATGTTGGGGCACATAATGAATGTGGTGATATATGTCAGTGTCAATGCTGACAATTTTGTAAGTCGCTTAGTTTATCCTAAGAGTCTGGTAAAGCTAAAGTGCCATTATTAGACGCACAGTGACAGTCACAGTGGCAGTCACAGTGGCAGTCACAGTGGCACATATTAGCAACATGAATTGTGCAGTCTCCTTCAGGCCTCTTGACTGACTGAAATGTTTTCCTTTTTACGGCCCTGTCGTCGACCTTGTTGCCCCCCCGGTCGCTTGGCACCTGCTGTTGTTGCCCTGCAGCTGATGCCCTGGGTAAGTCTGTAACAGACTGGTGGTCTGTCTGTTTGTCTGTCAGCCATCCAGCCTGCTCTGCGGCCTCTCTGTGGGGTCCAGGGTTTCAGTCAGTCTGTTAGTCTACCTTGTGCTGCTATGCTGCTTAGTGTCCCGTTCTGTTCTCCACTGTCCCCTGCTC